>NW_025957646.1:0-26915 GCF_023159225.1 Perognathus longimembris pacificus
AAAAATAAGTGGAAAAGGCGAGAGTGCGCGAGCACACAGGAGCAAAGACAAGCAGCGCAGCTTGATGCGTAGTAAAAAAAATAATAAATAGACAACTGGTCGACCTCATTAGAAATAAAAACCCAAAAGATTAGATAGACAAACAAACAAACACATAAATGTGGAGAGAAGGGCAGTGCGCGCAGGAGCAAAGGTAAACAGCAGACAGACCTGAATCCTTATCTTTACAAGGTCGACCTCAGAACTTTGTTCAGTTTGTCTCGGTGACGGATAATGGAAGGAAGGGCAGGCAACTGGTCGACTTCATTTAAATAAACAAATAAAAAATAAGATAAACTCTCAGGAATAGATAAATAATAACAAAAAAATTGTAAAGTGGAGAAAGCGAGAGCGCGCGAATGCACTCAAGCAAACACAAACAGCACAGCACGATGCGTATTTTTTTTAAAATTGACAAAATAAATCAAAAATAAATCAAAAATAAAAATAAGTGGAAAAGGCGAGAGTGCGCGAGCACACAGGAGCAAAGACAAGCAGCGCAGCTTGATGCGTAGTAAAAAAAATAATAAATAGACAACTGGTCGACCTCATTAGAAATAAAAACCCAAAAGATTAGATAGACAAACAAACAAACACATAAATGTGGAGAGAAGGGCAGTGCGCGCAGGAGCAAAGGTAAACAGCAGACAGACCTGAATCCTTATCTTTACAAGGTCGACCTCAGAACTTTGTTCAGTTTGTCTCGGTGACGGATAATGGAAGGAAGGGCAGGCAACTGGTCGACTTCATTTAAATAAACAAATAAAAAATAAGATAAACTCTCAGGAATAGATAAATAATAACAAAAAAATTGTAAAGTGGAGAAAGCGAGAGCGCGCGAATGCACTCAAGCAAACACAAACAGCACAGCACGATGCGTATTTTTTTTTAAATTGACAAAATAAATCAAAAATAAATCAAAAATAAAAATAAGTGGAAAAGGCGAGAGTGCGCGAGCACACAGGAGCAAAGACAAGCAGCGCAGCTTGATGCGTAGTAAAAAAAATAATAAATAGACAACTGGTCGACCTCATTAGAAATAAAAACCCAAAAGATTAGATAGACAAACAAACAAACACATAAATGTGGAGAGAAGGGCAGTGCGCGCAGGAGCAAAGGTAAACAGCAGACAGACCTGAATCCTTATCTTTACAAGGTCGACCTCAGAACTTTGTTCAGTTTGTCTCGGTGACGGATAATGGAAGGAAGGGCAGGCAACTGGTCGACTTCATTTAAATAAACAAATAAAAAATAAGATAAACTCTCAGGAATAGATAAATAATAACAAAAAAATTGTAAAGTGGAGAAAGCGAGAGCGCGCGAATGCACTCAAGCAAACACAAACAGCACAGCACGATGCGTATTTTTTTTAAATTGACAAAAATAAATCAAAAATAAAAATAAGTGGAAAAGGCGAGAGTGCGCGAGCACACAGGAGCAAAGACAAGCAGCGCAGCTTGATGCGTAGTAAAAAAAATAATAAATAGACAACTGGTCGACCTCATTAGAAATAAAAACCCAAAAGATTAGATAGACAAACAAACAAACACATAAATGTGGAGAGAAGGGCAGTGCGCGCAGGAGCAAAGGTAAACAGCAGACAGACCTGAATCCTTATCTTTACAAGGTCGACCTCAGAACTTTGTTCAGTTTGTCTCGGTGACGGATAATGGAAGGAAGGGCAGGCAACTGGTCGACTTCATTTAAATAAACAAATAAAAATAAGATAAACTCTCAGGAATAGATAAATAATAACAAAAAAATTGTAAAGTGGAGAAAGCGAGAGCGCGCGAATGCACTCAAGCAAACACAAACAGCACAGCACGATGCGTATTTTTTTAAATTGACAAAATAAATCAAAAATAAATCAAAAATAAAAATAAGTGGAAAAGGCGAGAGTGCGCGAGCACACAGGAGCAAAGACAAGCAGCGCAGCTTGATGCGTAGTAAAAAAAATAATAAATAGACAACTGGTCGACCTCATTAGAAATAAAAACCCAAAAGATTAGATAGACAAACAAACAAACACATAAATGTGGAGAGAAGGGCAGTGCGGGCAGGAGCAAAGGTAAACAGCAGACAGACCTGAATCCTTATCTTTACAAGGTCGACCTCAGAACTTTGTTCAGTTTGTCTCGGTGACGGATAATGGAAGGAAGGGCAGGCAACTGGTCGACTTCATTTAAATAAACAAATAAAAAATAAGATAAACTCTCAGGAATAGATAAATAATAACAAAAAAATTGTAAAGTGGAGAAAGCGAGAGCCCGCGAATGCACTCAAGCAAACACAAACAGCACAGCACGATGCGTATTTTTTTTTAAAATTGACAAAATAAATCAAAAATAAATCAAAAATAAAAATAAGTGGAAAAGGCGAGAGTGCGCGAGCACACAGGAGCAAAGACAAGCAGCGCAGCTTGATGCGTAGTAAAAAAAATAATAAATAGACAACTGGTCGACCTCATTAGAAATAAAAACCCAAAAGATTAGATAGACAAACAAACAAACACATAAATGTGGAGAGAAGGGCAGTGCGCGCAGGAGCAAATGGTAAACAGCAGACAGACCTGAATCCTTATCTTTACAAGGTCGACCTCAGAACTTTGTTCAGTTTGTCTCGGTGACGGATAATGGAAGGAAGGGCAGGCAACTGGTCGACTTCATTTAAATAAACAAATAAAAAATAAGATAAACTCTCAGGAATAGATAAATAATAACAAAAAAATTGTAAAGTGGAGAAAGCGAGAGCGCGCGAATGCACTCAAGCAAACACAAACAGCACAGCACGATGCGTATTTTTTTTAAATTTACAAAATAAATCAAAAATAAAAATAAGTGGAAACGGCGAGAGTGCGCGAGCACACAGGAGCAAAGACAAGCAGCGCAGCTTGATGCGTAGTAAAAAAAATAATAAATAGACAACTGGTCGACCTCATTAGAAATAAAAACCCAAAAGATTAGATAGACAAACAAACAAACACATAAATGTGGAGAGAAGGGCAGTGCGCGCAGGAGCAAAGGTAAACAGCAGACAGACCTGAATCCTCATCTTTACAAGGTCGACCTCAGAACTTTGTTCAGTTTGTCTCGGTTGACGGATAATGGAAGGAAGGGCAGGCAACTGGTCGACTTCATTTAAATAAACAAATAAATAATAAGATAAACTCTCAGGAATAGATAAATAATAACAAAAAAATTGTAAAGTGGAGAAAGCGAGAGCGCGCGAATGCACTCAAGCAAACACAAACAGCACAGCACGATGCGTATTTTTTTAAATTGACAAAATAAATCAAAAATAAATCAAAAATAAAAATAATTGGAAAAGCCGAGTGTGCGCGAGCACACAGGAGCAAAGACAAGCAGCGCAGCTTGATGCGTAGTAAAAAAAATAATAAATAGACAACTGGTCGACCTCATTAGAAATAAAAACACAAAAGATTAGATAGACAAACAAACAAACATATAAATGTGGAGAGAAGGGCAGTGCGGGCAGGAGCAAAGGTAAACAGCAGACAGACCTGAATCCTTATCTTTACAAGGTCGACCTCAGAACTTTGTACAGTTTGTCTCGGTGACGGATAGTGGAAGGAAGGGCAGGCAACTGGTCGACTTCATTTAAATAAACAAATAAAAAATAAGATAAACTCTCAGGAATAGATAAATAATAAAAAAAAATTGTAAAGTGGAGAAAGCGAGAGCGCGCGAATGCACTCAAGCAAACACAAACAGCACAGCACGATGCGTATTTTTTTTTAAAATTGACAAAATAAATCAAAAATAAATCAAAAATAAAAATAAGTGGAAAAGGCGAGAGTGCGCGAGCACACAGGAGCAAAGACAAGCAGCGCAGCTTGATGCGTAGTAAAAAAAATAATAAATAGACAACTGGTCGACCTCATTAGAAATAAAAACCCAAAAGATTAGATAGACAAACAAACAAACACATAAATGTGGAGAGAAGGGCAGTGCGGCAGGAGCAAAGGTAAACAGCAGACAGACCTGAATCCTTATCTTTACAAGGTCGACCTCAGAACTTTGTTCAGTTTGTCTCGGTGACGGATAATGGAAGGAAGGGCAGGCAACTGGTCGACTTCATTTAAATAAACAAATAAAAAATAAGATAAACTCTCAGGAATAGATAAATAATAACAAAAAAATTGTAAAGTGGAGAAAGCGAGAGCGCGCGAATGCACTCAAGCAAACACAAACAGCACAGCACGATGCGTATTTTTTTTAAATTGACAAAATAAATCAAAAATAAATCAAAAATAAAAATAAGTGGAAAAGGCGAGAGTGCGCGAGCACACAGGAGCAAAGACAAGCAGCGCAGCTTGATGCGTAGTAAAAAAAATAATAAATAGACAACTGGTCGACCTCATTAGAAATAAAAACCCAAAAGATTAGATAGACAAACAAACAAACACATAAATGTGGAGAGAAGGGCAGTGCGCGCAGGAGCAAAGGTAAACAGCAGACAGACCTGAATCCTTATCTTTACAAGGTCGACCTCAGAACTTTGTTCAGTTTGTCTCGGTGACGGATAATGGAAGGAAGGGCAGGCAACTGGTCGACTTCATTTAAATAAACAAATAAAAAATAAGATAAACTCTCAGGAATAGATAAATAATAACAAAAAAATTGTAAAGTGGAGAAAGCGAGAGCGCGCGAATGCACTCAAGCAAACACAAACAGCACAGCACGATGCGTATTTTTTTAAATTGACAAAATAAATCAAAAATAAATCAAAAATAAAAATAAGTGGAAAAGGCGAGAGTGCGCGAGCACACAGGAGCAAAGACAAGCAGCGCAGCTTGATGCGTAGTAAAAAAAATAATAAATAGACAACTGGTCGACCTCATTAGAAATAAAAACCCAAAAGATTAGATAGACAAACAAACAAACACATAAATGTGGAGAGAAGGGCAGTGCGGGCAGGAGCAAAGGTAAACAGCAGACAGACCTGAATCCTTATCTTTACAAGGTCGACCTCAGAACTTTGTTCAGTTTGTCTCGGTGACGGATAATGGAAGGAAGGGCAGGCAACTGGTCGACTTCATTTAAATAAACAAATAAAAAATAAGATAAACTCTCAGGAATAGATAAATAATAACAAAAAAATTGTAAAGTGGAGAAAGCGAGAGCGCGCGAATGCACTCAAGCAAACACAAACAGCACAGCACGATGCGTATTTTTTTTTAAATTGACAAAATAAATCAAAAATAAATCAAAAATAAAAATAAGTGGAAAAGGCGAGAGTGCGCGAGCACACAGGAGCAAAGACAAGCAGCGCAGCTTGATGCGTAGTAAAAAAAATAATAAATAGACAACTGGTCGACCTCATTAGAAATAAAAACCCAAAAGATTAGATAGACAAACAAACAAACACATAAATGTGGAGAGAAGGGCAGTGCGCGCAGGAGCAAATGGTAAACAGCAGACAGACCTGAATCCTTATCTTTACAAGGTCGACCTCAGAACTTTGTTCAGTTTGTCTCGGTGACGGATAATGGAAGGAAGGGCAGGCAACTGGTCGACTTCATTTAAATAAACAAATAAAAAATAAGATAAACTCTCAGGAATAGATAAATAATAACAAAAAAATTGTAAAGTGGAGAAAGCGAGAGCGCGCGAATGCACTCAAGCAAACACAAACAGCACAGCACGATGCGTATTTTTTTTAAATTGACAAAATAAATCAAAAATAAAAATAAGTGGAAACGGCGAGAGTGCGCGAGCACACAGGAGCAAAGACAAGCAGCGCAGCTTGATGCGTAGTAAAAAAAATAATAAATAGACAACTGGTCGACCTCATTAGAAATAAAAACCCAAAAGATTAGATAGACAAACAAACAAACACATAAATGTGGAGAGAAGGGCAGTGCGCGCAGGAGCAAAGGTAAACAGCAGACAGACCTGAATCCTCATCTTTACAAGGTCGACCTCAGAACTTTGTTCAGTTTGTCTCGGTTACGGATAATGGAAGGAAGGGCAGGCAACTGGTCGACTTCATTTAAATAAACAAATAAATAATAAGATAAACTCTCAGGAATAGATAAATAATAACAAAAAAATTGTAAAGTGGAGAAAGCGAGAGCGCGCGAATGCACTCAAGCAAACACAAACAGCACAGCACGATGCGTATTTTTTTAAATTGACAAAATAAATCAAAAATAAATCAAAAATAAAAATAATTGGAAAAGCCGAGTGTGCGCGAGCACACAGGAGCAAAGACAAGCAGCGCAGCTTGATGCGTAGTAAAAAAAATAATAAATAGACAACTGGTCGACCTCATTAGAAATAAAAACACAAAAGATTAGATAGACAAACAAACAAACATATAAATGTGGAGAGAAGGGCAGTGCGGGCAGGAGCAAAGGTAAACAGCAGACAGACCTGAATCCTTATCTTTACAAGGTCGACCTCAGAACTTTGTACAGTTTGTCTCGGTGACGGATAGTGGAAGGAAGGGCAGGCAACTGGTCGACTTCATTTAAATAAACAAATAAAAAATAAGATAAACTCTCAGGAATAGATAAATAATAACAAAAAAATTGTAAAGTGGAGAAAGCGAGAGCGCGCGAATGCACTCAAGCAAACACAAACAGCACAGCACGATGCGTATTTTTTTTTAAAATTGACAAAATAAATCAAAAATAAATCAAAAATAAAAATAAGTGGAAAAGGCGAGAGTGCGCGAGCACACAGGAGCAAAGACAAGCAGCGCAGCTTGATGCGTAGTAAAAAAAATAATAAATAGACAACTGGTCGACCTCATTAGAAATAAAAACCCAAAAGATTAGATAGACAAACAAACAAACACATAAATGTGGAGAGAAGGGCAGTGCGCAGGAGCAAAGGTAAACAGCAGACAGACCTGAATCCTTATCTTTACAAGGTCGACCTCAGAACTTTGTTCAGTTTGTCTCGGTGACGGATAATGGAAGGAAGGGCAGGCAACTGGTCGACTTCATTTAAATAAACAAATAAAAAATAAGATAAACTCTCAGGAATAGATAAATAATAACAAAAAAATTGTAAAGTGGAGAAAGCGAGAGCGCGCGAATGCACTCAAGCAAACACAAACAGCACAGCACGATGCGTATTTTTTTTAAATTTAAATCAAAAATAAATCAAAAATAAAAATAAGTGGAAAAGGCGAGAGTGCGCGAGCACACAGGAGCAAAGACAAGCAGCGCAGCTTGATGCGTAGTAAAAAAAATAATAAATAGACAACTGGTCGACCTCATTAGAAATAAAAACCCAAAAGATTAGATAGACAAACAAACAAACACATAAATGTGGAGAGAAGGGCAGTGCGCGCAGGAGCAAGGTAAACAGCAGACAGACCTGAATCCTTATCTTTACAAGGTCGACCTCAGAACTTTGTTCAGTTTGTCTCGGTGACGGATAATGGAAGGAAGGGCAGGCAACTGGTCGACTTCATTTAAATAAACAAATAAAAAATAAGATAAACTCTCAGGAATAGATAAATAATAACAAAAAAATTGTAAAGTGGAGAAAGCGAGAGCGCGCGAATGCACTCAAGCAAACACAAACAGCACAGCACGATGCGTATTTTTTTTTAAATTGACAAAATAAATCAAAAATAAATCAAAAATAAAAATAAGTGGAAAAGGCGAGAGTGCGCGAGCACACAGGAGCAAAGACAAGCAGCGCAGCTTGATGCGTAGTAAAAAAAATAATAAATAGACAACTGGTCGACCTCATTAGAAATAAAAACCCAAAAGATTAGATAGACAAACAAACAAACACATAAATGTGGAGAGAAGGGCAGTGCGCGCAGGAGCAAAGGTAAACAGCAGACAGACCTGAATCCTTATCTTTACAAGGTCGACCTCAGAACTTTGTTCAGTTTGTCTCGGTGACGGATAATGGAAGGAAGGGCAGGCAACTGGTCGACTTCATTTAAATAAACAAATAAAAAATAAGATAAACTCTCAGGAATAGATAAATAATAACAAAAAAATTGTAAAGTGGAGAAAGCGAGAGCGCGCGAATGCACTCAAGCAAACACAAACAGCACAGCACGATGCGTATTTTTTTTAAATTGACAAAATAAATCAAAAATAAATCAAAAATAAAAATAAGTGGAAAAGGCGAGAGTGCGCGAGCACACAGGAGCAAAGACAAGCAGCGCAGCTTGATGCGTAGTAAAAAAAATAATAAATAGACAACTGGTCGACCTCATTAGAAATAAAAACCCAAAAGATTAGATAGACAAACAAACAAACACATAAATGTGGAGAGAAGGGCAGTGCGCGCAGGAGCAAAGGTAAACAGCAGACAGACCTGAATCCTTATCTTTACAAGGTCGACCTCAGAACTTTGTTCAGTTTGTCTCGGTGACGGATAATGGAAGGAAGGGCAGGCAACTGGTCGACTTCATTTAAATAAACAAATAAAAAATAAGATAAACTCTCAGGAATAGATAAATAATAACAAAAAAATTGTAAAGTGGAGAAAGCGAGAGCGCGCGAATGCACTCAAGCAAACACAAACAGCACAGCACGATGCGTATTTTTTTTAAATTGACAAAATAAATCAAAAATAAATCAAAAATAAAAATAAGTGGAAAAGGCGAGAGTGCGCGAGCACACAGGAGCAAAGACAAGCAGCGCAGCTTGATGCGTAGTAAAAAAAATAATAAATAGACAACTGGTCGACCTCATTAGAAATAAAAACCCAAAAGATTAGATAGACAAACAAACAAACACATAAATGTGGAGAGAAGGGCAGTGCGCGCAGGAGCAAAGGTAAACAGCAGACAGACCTGAATCCTTATCTTTACAAGGTCGACCTCAGAACTTTGTTCAGTTTGTCTCGGTGACGGATAATGGAAGGAAGGGCAGGCAACTGGTCGACTTCATTTAAATAAACAAATAAAAAATAAGATAAACTCTCAGGAATAGATAAATAATAACAAAAAAATTGTAAAGTGGAGAAAGCGAGAGCGCGCGAATGCACTCAAGCAAACACAAACAGCACAGCACGATGCGTATTTTTTTTAAATTGACAAAATAAATCAAAAATAAATCAAAAATAAAAATAAGTGGAAAAGGCGAGAGTGCGCGAGCACACAGGAGCAAAGACAAGCAGCGCAGCTTGATGCGTAGTAAAAAAAATAATAAATAGACAACTGGTCGACCTCATTAGAAATAAAAACCCAAAAGATTAGATAGACAAACAAACAAACACATAAATGTGGAGAGAAGGGCAGTGCGCGCAGGAGCAAAGGTAAACAGCAGACAGACCTGAATCCTTATCTTTACAAGGTCGACCTCAGAACTTTGTTCAGTTTGTCTCGGTGACGGATAATGGAAGGAAGGGCAGGCAACTGGTCGACTTCATTTAAATAAACAAATAAAAAATAAGATAAACTCTCAGGAATAGATAAATAATAACAAAAAAATTGTAAAGTGGAGAAAGCGAGAGCGCGCGAATGCACTCAAGCAAACACAAACAGCACAGCACGATGCGTATTTTTTTTAAATTGACAAAATAAATCAAAAATAAATCAAAAATAAAAATAAGTGGAAAAGGCGAGAGTGCGCGAGCACACAGGAGCAAAGACAAGCAGCGCAGCTTGATGCGTAGTAAAAAAAATAATAAATAGACAACTGGTCGACCTCATTAGAAATAAAAACCCAAAAGATTAGATAGACAAACAAACAAACACATAAATGTGGAGAGAAGGGCAGTGCGCGCAGGAGCAAAGGTAAACAGCAGACAGACCTGAATCCTTATCTTTACAAGGTCGACCTCAGAACTTTGTTCAGTTTGTCTCGGTGACGGATAATGGAAGGAAGGGCAGGCAACTGGTCGACTTCATTTAAATAAACAAATAAAAAATAAGATAAACTCTCAGGAATAGATAAATAATAACAAAAAAATTGTAAAGTGGAGAAAGCGAGAGCGCGCGAATGCACTCAAGCAAACACAAACAGCACAGCACGATGCGTATTTTTTTTAAATTGACAAAATAAATCAAAAATAAATCAAAAATAAAAATAAGTGGAAAAGGCGAGAGTGCGCGAGCACACAGGAGCAAAGACAAGCAGCGCAGCTTGATGCGTAGTAAAAAAAATAATAAATAGACAACTGGTCGACCTCATTAGAAATAAAAACCCAAAAGATTAGATAGACAAACAAACAAACACATAAATGTGGAGAGAAGGGCAGTGCGCGCAGGAGCAAAGGTAAACAGCAGACAGACCTGAATCCTTATCTTTACAAGGTCGACCTCAGAACTTTGTTCAGTTTGTCTCGGTGACGGATAATGGAAGGAAGGGCAGGCAACTGGTCGACTTCATTTAAATAAACAAATAAAAAATAAGATAAACTCTCAGGAATAGATAAATAATAACAAAAAAATTGTAAAGTGGAGAAAGCGAGAGCGCGCGAATGCACTCAAGCAAACACAAACAGCACAGCACGATGCGTATTTTTTTTTAAATTGACAAAATAAATCAAAAATAAATCAAAAATAAAAATAAGTGGAAAAGGCGAGAGTGCGCGAGCACACAGGAGCAAAGACAAGCAGCGCAGCTTGATGCGTAGTAAAAAAAATAATAAATAGACAACTGGTCGACCTCATTAGAAATAAAAACCCAAAAGATTAGATAGACAAACAAACAAACACATAAATGTGGAGAGAAGGGCAGTGCGCGCAGGAGCAAAGGTAAACAGCAGACAGACCTGAATCCTTATCTTTACAAGGTCGACCTCAGAACTTTGTTCAGTTTGTCTCGGTGACGGATAATGGAAGGAAGGGCAGGCAACTGGTCGACTTCATTTAAATAAACAAATAAAAAATAAGATAAACTCTCAGGAATAGATAAATAATAACAAAAAAATTGTAAAGTGGAGAAAGCGAGAGCGCGCGAATGCACTCAAGCAAACACAAACAGCACAGCACGATGCGTATTTTTTTTTAAAATTGACAAAATAAATCAAAAATAAATCAAAAATAAAAATAAGTGGAAAAGGCGAGAGTGCGCGAGCACACAGGAGCAAAGACAAGCAGCGCAGCTTGATGCGTAGTAAAAAAAATAATAAATAGACAACTGGTCGACCTCATTAGAAATAAAAACCCAAAAGATTAGATAGACAAACAAACAAACACATAAATGTGGAGAGAAGGGCAGTGCGCGCAGGAGCAAAGGTAAACAGCAGACAGACCTGAATCCTTATCTTTACAAGGTCGACCTCAGAACTTTGTTCAGTTTGTCTCGGTGACGGATAATGGAAGGAAGGGCAGGCAACTGGTCGACTTCATTTAAATAAACAAATAAAAAATAAGATAAACTCTCAGGAATAGATAAATAATAACAAAAAAATTGTAAAGTGGAGAAAGCGAGAGCGCGCGAATGCACTCAAGCAAACACAAACAGCACAGCACGATGCGTATTTTTTTTAAATTGACAAAATAAATCAAAAATAAATCAAAAATAAAAGTAAGTGGAAAAGGCGAGAGTGCGCGAGCACACAGGAGCAAATACAAGCAGCGCAGCTTGATGCGTAGTAAAAAAAATAATAAATAGACAACTGGTCGACCTCATTAGAAATAAAAACCCAAAAGATTAGATAGACAAACAAACAAACACATAAATGTGGAGAGAAGGGCAGTGCGCGCAGGAGCAAAGGTAAACAGCAGACAGACCTGAATCCTTATCTTTACAAGGTCGACCTCAGAACTTTGTTCAGTTTGTCTCGGTGACGGATAATGGAAGGAAGGGCAGGCAACTGGTCGACTTCATTTAAATAAACAAATAAAAAATAAGATAAACTCTCAGGAATAGATAAATAATAACAAAAAAATTGTAAAGTGGAGAAAGCGAGAGCGCGCGAATGCACTCAAGCAAACACAAACAGCACAGCACGATGCGTATTTTTTTTTAAATTGACAAAATAAATCAAAAATAAATCAAAAATAAAAATAAGTGGAAAAGGCGAGAGTGCGCGAGCACACAGGAGCAAAGACAAGCAGCGCAGCTTGATGCGTAGTAAAAAAAATAATAAATAGACAACTGGTCGACCTCATTAGAAATAAAAACCCAAAAGATTAGATAGACAAACAAACAAACACATAAATGTGGAGAGAAGGGCAGTGCGCGCAGGAGCAAAGGTAAACAGCAGACAGACCTGAATCCTTATCTTTACAAGGTCGACCTCAGAACTTTGTTCAGTTTGTCTCGGTGACGGATAATGGAAGGAAGGGCAGGCAACTGGTCGACTTCATTTAAATAAACAAAAAAAAATAAGATAAACTCTCAGGAATAGATAAATAATAACAAAAAAATTGTAAAGTGGAGAAAGCGAGAGCGCGCGAATGCACTCAAGCAAACACAAACAGCACAGCACGATGCGTATTTTTTTTAAATTGACAAAATAAATCAAAAATAAATCAAAAATAAAATAAGTGGAAAAGGCGAGAGTGCGCGAGCACACAGGAGCAAATACAAGCAGCGCAGCTTGATGCGTAGTAAAAAAAATAATAAATAGACAACTGGTCGACCTCATTAGAAATAAAAACCCAAAAGATTAGATAGACAAACAAACAAACACATAAATGTGGAGAGAAGGGCAGTGCGCGCAGGAGCAAAGGTAAACAGCAGACAGACCTGAATCCTTATCTTTACAAGGTCGACCTCAGAACTTTGTTCAGTTTGTCTCGGTGACGGATAATGGAAGGAAGGGCAGGCAACTGGTCGACTTCATTTAAATAAACAAATAAAAAATAAGATAAACTCTCAGGAATAGATAAATAATAACAAAAAAATTGTAAAGTGGAGAAAGCGAGAGCGCGCGAATGCACTCAAGCAAACACAAACAGCACAGCACGATGCGTATTTTTTTTAAATTGACAAAATAAATCAAAAATAAATCAAAAATAAAATAAGTGGAAAAGGCGAGAGTGCGCGAGCACACAGGAGCAAAGACAAGCAGCGCAGCTTGATGCGTAGTAAAAAAAATAATAAATAGACAACTGGTCGACCTCATTAGAAATAAAAACCCAAAAGATTAGATAGACAAACAAACAAACACATAAATGTGGAGAGAAGGGCAGTGCGCGCAGGAGCAAAGGTAAACAGCAGACAGACCTGAATCCTTATCTTTACAAGGTCGACCTCAGAACTTTGTTCAGTTTGTCTCGGTGACGGATAATGGAAGGAAGGGCAGGCAACTGGTCGACTTCATTTAAATAAACAAATAAAAAATAAGATAAACTCTCAGGAATAGATAAATAATAACAAAAAAATTGTAAAGTGGAGAAAGCGAGAGCGCGCGAATGCACTCAAGCAAACACAAACAGCACAGCACGATGCGTATTTTTTTTAAATTGACAAAATAAATCAAAAATAAATCAAAAATAAAATAAGTGGAAAAGGCGAGAGTGCGCGAGCACACAGGAGCAAAGACAAGCAGCGCAGCTTGATGCGTAGTAAAAAAAATAATAAATAGACAACTGGTCGACCTCATTAGAAATAAAAACCCAAAAGATTAGATAGACAAACAAACAAACACATAAATGTGGAGAGAAGGGCAGTGCGCGCAGGAGCAAAGGTAAACAGCAGACAGACCTGAATCCTTATCTTTACAAGGTCGACCTCAGAACTTTGTTCAGTTTGTCTCGGTGACGGATAATGGAAGGAAGGGCAGGCAACTGGTCGACTTCATTTAAATAAACAAATAAAAAATAAGATAAACTCTCAGGAATAGATAAATAATAACAAAAAAATTGTAAAGTGGAGAAAGCGAGAGCGCGCGAATGCACTCAAGCAAACACAAACAGCACAGCACGATGCGTATTTTTTTTTAAATTGACAAAATAAATCAAAAATAAATCAAAAATAAAAATAAGTGGAAAAGGCGAGAGTGCGCGAGCACACAGGAGCAAAGACAAGCAGCGCAGCTTGATGCGTAGTAAAAAAAATAATAAATAGACAACTGGTCGACCTCATTAGAAATAAAAACCCAAAAGATTAGATAGACAAACAAACAAACACATAAATGTGGAGAGAAGGGCAGTGCGCGCAGGAGCAAAGGTAAACAGCAGACAGACCTGAATCCTTATCTTTACAAGGTCGACCTCAGAACTTTGTTCAGTTTGTCTCGGTGACGGATAATGGAAGGAAGGGCAGGCAACTGGTCGACTTCATTTAAATAAACAAAAAAAAATAAGATAAACTCTCAGGAATAGATAAATAATAACAAAAAAATTGTAAAGTGGAGAAAGCGAGAGCGCGCGAATGCACTCAAGCAAACACAAACAGCACAGCACGATGCGTATTTTTTTTAAATTGACAAAATAAATCAAAAATAAATCAAAAATAAAAGTAAGTGGAAAAGGCGAGAGTGCGCGAGCACACAGGAGCAAATACAAGCAGCGCAGCTTGATGCGTAGTAAAAAAAATAATAAATAGACAACTGGTCGACCTCATTAGAAATAAAAACCCAAAAGATTAGATAGACAAACAAACAAACACATAAATGTGGAGAGAAGGGCAGTGCGCGCAGGAGCAAAGGTAAACAGCAGACAGACCTGAATCCTTATCTTTACAAGGTCGACCTCAGAACTTTGTTCAGTTTGTCTCGGTGACGGATAATGGAAGGAAGGGCAGGCAACTGGTCGACTTCATTTAAATAAACAAATAAAAAATAAGATAAACTCTCAGGAATAGATAAATAATAACAAAAAAATTGTAAAGTGGAGAAAGCGAGAGCGCGCGAATGCACTCAAGCAAACACAAACAGCACAGCACGATGCGTATTTTTTTTTAAATTGACAAAATAAATCAAAAAAAATCAAAAATAAAAATAAGTGGAAAAGGCGAGAGTGCGCGAGCACACAGGAGCAAAGACAAGCAGCGCAGCTTGATGCGTAGTAAAAAAAATAATAAATAGACAACTGGTCGACCTCATTAGAAATAAAAACCCAAAAGATTAGATAGACAAACAAACAAACACATAAATGTGGAGAGAAGGGCAGTGCGCGCAGGAGCAAAGGTAAACAGCAGACAGACCTGAATCCTTATCTTTACAAGGTCGACCTCAGAACTTTGTTCAGTTTGTCTCGGTGACGGATAATGGAAGGAAGGGCAGGCAACTGGTCGACTTCATTTAAATAAACAAATAAAAAATAAGATAAACTCTCAGGAATAGATAAATAATAACAAAAAAATTGTAAAGTGGAGAAAGCGAGAGCCGCGAATGCACTCAAGCAAACACAAACAGCACAGCACGATGCGTATTTTTTTTAAATTGACAAAATAAATCAAAAATAAATCAAAAATAAAAATAAGTGGAAAAGGCGAGAGTGCGCGAGCACACAGGAGCAAAGACAAGCAGCGCAGCTTGATGCGTAGTAAAAAAAATAATAAATAGACAACTGGTCGACCTCATTAGAAATAAAAACCCAAAAGATTAGATAGACAAACAAACAAACACATAAATGTGGAGAGAAGGGCAGTGCGCGCAGGAGCAAAGGTAAACAGCAGACAGACCTGAATCCTTATCTTTACAAGGTCGACCTCAGAACTTTGTTCAGTTTGTCTCGGTGACGGATAATGGAAGGAAGGGCAGGCAACTGGTCGACTTCATTTAAATAAACAAATAAAAAATAAGATAAACTCTCAGGAATAGATAAATAATAACAAAAAAATTGTAAAGTGGAGAAAGCGAGAGCGCGCGAATGCACTCAAGCAAACACAAACAGCACAGCACGATGCGTATTTTTTTTAAATTGACAAAATAAATCAAAAATAAATCAAAAATAAAAGTAAGTGGAAAAGGCGAGAGTGCGCGAGCACACAGGAGCAAAGACAAGCAGCGCAGCTTGATGCGTAGTAAAAAAAATAATAAATAGACAACTGGTCGACCTCATTAGAAATAAAAACCCAAAAGATTAGATAGACAAACAAACAAACACATAAATGTGGAGAGAAGGGCAGTGCGCGCAGGAGCAAAGGTAAACAGCAGACAGACCTGAATCCTTATCTTTACAAGGTCGACCTCAGAACTTTGTTCAGTTTGTCTCGGTGACGGATAATGGAAGGAAGGGCAGGCAACTGGTCGACTTCATTTAAATAAACAAATAAAAAATAAGATAAACTCTCAGGAATAGATAAATAATAACAAAAAAATTGTAAAGTGGAGAAAGCGAGAGCGCGCGAATGCACTCAAGCAAACACAAACAGCACAGCACGATGCGTATTTTTTTTTAAATTGACAAAATAAATCAAAAATAAATCAAAAATAAAAATAAGTGGAAAAGGCGAGAGTGCGCGAGCACACAGGAGCAAAGACAAGCAGCGCAGCTTGATGCGTAGTAAAAAAAATAATAAATAGACAACTGGTCGACCTCATTAGAAATAAAAACCCAAAAGATTAGATAGACAAACAAACAAACACATAAATGTGGAGAGAAGGGCAGTGCGCGCAGGAGCAAAGGTAAACAGCAGACAGACCTGAATCCTTATCTTTACAAGGTCGACCTCAGAACTTTGTTCAGTTTGTCTCGGTGACGGATAATGGAAGGAAGGGCAGGCAACTGGTCGACTTCATTTAAATAAACAAATAAAAAATAAGATAAACTCTCAGGAATAGATAAATAATAACAAAAAAATTGTAAAGTGGAGAAAGCGAGAGCGCGCGAATGCACTCAAGCAAACACAAACAGCACAGCACGATGCGTATTTTTTTTAAATTGACAAAATAAATCAAAAATAAATCAAAAATAAAAATAAGTGGAAAAGGCGAGAGTGCGCGAGCACACAGGAGCAAAGACAAGCAGCGCAGCTTGATGCGTAGTAAAAAAAATAATAAATAGACAACTGGTCGACCTCATTAGAAATAAAAACCCAAAAGATTAGATAGACAAACAAACAAACACATAAATGTGGAGAGAAGGGCAGTGCGCGCAGGAGCAAAGGTAAACAGCAGACAGACCTGAATCCTTATCTTTACAAGGTCGACCTCAGAACTTTGTTCAGTTTGTCTCGGTGACGGATAATGGAAGGAAGGGCAGGCAACTGGTCGACTTCATTTAAATAAACAAATAAAAAATAAGATAAACTCTCAGGAATAGATAAATAATAACAAAAAAATTGTAAAGTGGAGAAAGCGAGAGCGCGCGAATGCACTCAAGCAAACACAAACAGCACAGCACGATGCGTATTTTTTTTAAATTGACAAAATAAATCAAAAATAAATCAAAAATAAAAATAAGTGGAAAAGGCGAGAGTGCGCGAGCACACAGGAGCAAAGACAAGCAGCGCAGCTTGATGCGTAGTAAAAAAAATAATAAATAGACAACTGGTCGACCTCATTAGAAATAAAAACCCAAAAGATTAGATAGACAAACAAACAAACACATAAATGTGGAGAGAAGGGCAGTGCGCGCAGGAGCAAAGGTAAACAGCAGACAGACCTGAATCCTTATCTTTACAAGGTCGACCTCAGAACTTTGTTCAGTTTGTCTCGGTGACGGATAATGGAAGGAAGGGCAGGCAACTGGTCGACTTCATTTAAATAAACAAAAAAAAATAAGATAAACTCTCAGGAATAGATAAATAATAACAAAAAAATTGTAAAGTGGAGAAAGCGAGAGCGCGCGAATGCACTCAAGCAAACACAAACAGCACAGCACGATGCGTATTTTTTTTAAATTGACAAAATAAATCAAAAATAAATCAAAAATAAAATAAGTGGAAAAGGCGAGAGTGCGCGAGCAGACAGGAGCAAAGACAAGCAGCGCAGCTTGATGCGTAGTAAAAAAAATAATAAATAGACAACTGGTCGACCTCATTAGAAATAAAAACCCAAAAGATTAGATAGACAAACAAACAAACACATAAATGTGGAGAGAAGGGCAGTGCGCGCAGGAGCAAAGGTAAACAGCAGACAGACCTGAATCCTTATCTTTACAAGGTCGACCTCAGAACTTTGTTCAGTTTGTCTCGGTGACGGATAATGGAAGGAAGGGCAGGCAACTGGTCGACTTCATTTAAATAAACAAATAAAAAATAAGATAAACTCTCAGGAATAGATAAATAATAACAAAAAAATTGTAAAGTGGAGAAAGCGAGAGCCCGCGAATGCACTCAAGCAAACACAAACAGCACAGCACGATGCGTATTTTTTTTAAAATTGACAAAATAAATCAAAAATAAATCAAAAATAAAAATAAGTGGAAAAGGCGAGAGTGCGCGAGCACACAGGAGCAAAGACAAGCAGCGCAGCTTGATGCGTAGTAAAAAAAATAATAAATAGACAACTGGTCGACCTCATTAGAAATAAAAACCCAAAAGATTAGATAGACAAACAAACAAACACATAAATGTGGAGAGAAGGGCAGTGCGCGCAGGAGCAAAGGTAAACAGCAGACAGACCTGAATCCTTATCTTTACAAGGTCGACCTCAGAACTTTGTTCAGTTTGTCTCGGTGACGGATAATGGAAGGAAGGGCAGGCAACTGGTCGACTTCATTTAAATAAACAAATAAAAAATAAGATAAACTCTCAGGAATAGATAAATAATAACAAAAAAATTGTAAAGTGGAGAAAGCGAGAGCGCGCGAATGCACTCAAGCAAACACAAACAGCACAGCACGATGCGTATTTTTTTTAAATTGACAAAATAAATCAAAAATAAATCAAAAATAAAAGTAAGTGGAAAAGGCGAGAGTGCGCGAGCACACAGGAGCAAATACAAGCAGCGCAGCTTGATGCGTAGTAAAAAAAATAATAAATAGACAACTGGTCGACCTCATTAGAAATAAAAACCCAAAAGATTAGATAGACAAACAAACAAACACATAAATGTGGAGAGAAGGGCAGTGCGCGCAGGAGCAAAGGTAAACAGCAGACAGACCTGAATCCTTATCTTTACAAGGTCGACCTCAGAACTTTGTTCAGTTTGTCTCGGTGACGGATAATGGAAGGAAGGGCAGGCAACTGGTCGACTTCATTTAAATAAACAAATAAAAAATAAGATAAACTCTCAGGAATAGATAAATAATAACAAAAAAATTGTAAAGTGGAGAAAGCGAGAGCGCGCGAATGCACTCAAGCAAACACAAACAGCACAGCACGATGCGTATTTTTTTTTAAATTGACAAAATAAATCAAAAATAAATCAAAAATAAAAATAAGTGGAAAAGGCGAGAGTGCGCGAGCACACAGGAGCAAAGACAAGCAGCGCAGCTTGATGCGTAGTAAAAAAAATAATAAATAGACAACTGGTCGACCTCATTAGAAATAAAAACCCAAAAGATTAGATAGACAAACAAACAAACACATAAATGTGGAGAGAAGGGCAGTGCGCGCAGGAGCAAAGGTAAACAGCAGACAGACCTGAATCCTTATCTTTACAAGGTCGACCTCAGAACTTTGTTCAGTTTGTCTCGGTGACGGATAATGGAAGGAAGGGCAGGCAACTGGTCGACTTCATTTAAATAAACAAATAAAAAATAAGATAAACTCTCAGGAATAGATAAATAATAACAAAAAAATTGTAAAGTGGAGAAAGCGAGAGCGCGCGAATGCACTCAAGCAAACACAAACAGCACAGCACGATGCGTATTTTTTTTAAAATTGACAAAATAAATCAAAAATAAATCAAAAATAAAAATAAGTGGAAAAGGCGAGAGTGCGCGAGCACACAGGAGCAAAGACAAGCAGCGCAGCTTGATGCGTAGTAAAAAAAATAATAAATAGACAACTGGTCGACCTCATTAGAAATAAAAACCCAAAAGATTAGATAGACAAACAAACAAACACATAAATGTGGAGAGAAGGGCAGTGCGCGCAGGAGCAAAGGTAAACAGCAGACAGACCTGAATCCTTATCTTTACAAGGTCGACCTCAGAACTTTGTTCAGTTTGTCTCGGTGACGGATAATGGAAGGAAGGGCAGGCAACTGGTCGACTTCATTTAAATAAACAAATAAAAAATAAGATAAACTCTCAGGAATAGATAAATAATAACAAAAAAATTGTAAAGTGGAGAAAGCGAGAGCGCGCGAATGCACTCAAGCAAACACAAACAGCACAGCACGATGCGTATTTTTTTTAAATTGACAAAATAAATCAAAAATAAATCAAAAATAAAAATAAGTGGAAAAGGCGAGAGTGCGCGAGCACACAGGAGCAAAGACAAGCAGCGCAGCTTGATGCGTAGTAAAAAAAATAATAAATAGACAACTGGTCGACCTCATTAGAAATAAAAACCCAAAAGATTAGATAGACAAACAAACAAACACATAAATGTGGAGAGAAGGGCAGTGCGCGCAGGAGCAAAGGTAAACAGCAGACAGACCTGAATCCTTATCTTTACAAGGTCGACCTCAGAACTTTGTTCAGTTTGTCTCGGTGACGGATAATGGAAGGAAGGGCAGGCAACTGGTCGACTTCATTTAAATAAACAAATAAAAAATAAGATAAACTCTCAGGAATAGATAAATAATAACAAAAAAATTGTAAAGTGGAGAAAGCGAGAGCGCGCGAATGCACTCAAGCAAACACAAACAGCACAGCACGATGCGTATTTTTTTTAAATTGACAAAATAAATCAAAAATAAATCAAAAATAAAAATAAGTGGAAAAGGCGAGAGTGCGCGAGCACACAGGAGCAAAGACAAGCAGCGCAGCTTGATGCGTAGTAAAAAAAATAATAAATAGACAACTGGTCGACCTCATTAGAAATAAAAACCCAAAAGATTAGATAGACAAACAAACAAACACATAAATGTGGAGAGAAGGGCAGTGCGCGCAGGAGCAAAGGTAAACAGCAGACAGACCTGAATCCTTATCTTTACAAGGTCGACCTCAGAACTTTGTTCAGTTTGTCTCGGTGACGGATAATGGAAGGAAGGGCAGGCAACTGGTCGACTTCATTTAAATAAACAAATAAAAAATAAGATAAACTCTCAGGAATAGATAAATAATAACAAAAAAATTGTAAAGTGGAGAAAGCGAGAGCGCGCGAATGCACTCAAGCAAACACAAACAGCACAGCACGATGCGTATTTTTTTTAAATTGACAAAATAAATCAAAAATAAATCAAAAATAAAATAAGTGGAAAAGGCGAGAGTGCGCGAGCACACAGGAGCAAAGACAAGCAGCGCAGCTTGATGCGTAGTAAAAAAAATAATAAATAGACAACTGGTCGACCTCATTAGAAATAAAAACCCAAAAGATTAGATAGACAAACAAACAAACACATAAATGTGGAGAGAAGGGCAGTGCGCGCAGGAGCAAAGGTAAACAGCAGACAGACCTGAATCCTTATCTTTACAAGGTCGACCTCAGAACTTTGTTCAGTTTGTCTCGGTGACGGATAATGGAAGGAAGGGCAGGCAACTGGTCGACTTCATTTAAATAAACAAATAAAAAATAAGATAAACTCTCAGGAATAGATAAATAATAACAAAAAAATTGTAAAGTGGAGAAAGCGAGAGCGCGCGAATGCACTCAAGCAAACACAAACAGCACAGCACGATGCGTATTTTTTTTAAATTGACAAAATAAATCAAAAATAAAAATAAAGTGGAAAAGGCGAGAGTGCGCGAGCACACAGGAGCAAAGACAAGCAGCGCAGCTTGATGCGTAGTAAAAAAAATAATAAATAGACAACTGGTCGACCTCATTAGAAATAAAAACCCAAAAGATTAGATAGACAAACAAACAAACACATAAATGTGGAGAGAAGGGCAGTGCGCGCAGGAGCAAAGGTAAACAGCAGACAGACCTGAATCCTTATCTTTACAAGGTCGACCTCAGAACTTTGTTCAGTTTGTCTCGGTGACGGATAATGGAAGGAAGGGCAGGCAACTGGTCGACTTCATTTAAATAAACAAATAAAAAATAAGATAAACTCTCAGGAATAGATAAATAATAACAAAAAAATTGTAAAGTGGAGAAAGCGAGAGCGCGCGAATGCACTCAAGCAAACACAAACAGCACAGCACGATGCGTATTTTTTTTAAATTGACAAAATAAATCAAAAATAAATCAAAAATAAAAATAAGTGGAAAAGGCGAGAGTGCGCGAGCACACAGGAGCAAAGACAAGCAGCGCAGCTTGATGCGTAGTAAAAAAAATAATAAATAGACAACTGGTCGACCTCATTAGAAATAAAAACCCAAAAGATTAGATAGACAAACAAACAAACACATAAATGTGGAGAGAAGGGCAGTGCGCGCAGGAGCAAAGGTAAACAGCAGACAGACCTGAATCCTTATCTTTACAAGGTCGACCTCAGAACTTTGTTCAGTTTGTCTCGGTGACGGATAATGGAAGGAAGGGCAGGCAACTGGTCGACTTCATTTAAATAAACAAATAAAAAATAAGATAAACTCTCAGGAATAGATAAATAATAACAAAAAAATTGTAAAGTGGAGAAAGCGAGAGCGCGCGAATGCACTCAAGCAAACACAAACAGCACAGCACGATGCGTATTTTTTTTTAAAATTGACAAAATAAATCAAAAATAAATCAAAAATAAAAATAAGTGGAAAAGGCGAGAGTGCGCGAGCACACAGGAGCAAAGACAAGCAGCGCAGCTTGATGCGTAGTAAAAAAAATAATAAATAGACAACTGGTCGACCTCATTAGAAATAAAAACCCAAAAGATTAGATAGACAAACAAACAAACACATAAATGTGGAGAGAAGGGCAGTGCGCGCAGGAGCAAAGGTAAACAGCAGACAGACCTGAATCCTTATCTTTACAAGGTCGACCTCAGAACTTTGTTCAGTTTGTCTCGGTGACGGATAATGGAAGGAAGGGCAGGCAACTGGTCGACTTCATTTAAATAAACAAATAAAAAATAAGATAAACTCTCAGGAATAGATAAATAATAACAAAAAAATTGTAAAGTGGAGAAAGCGAGAGCGCGCGAATGCACTCAAGCAAACACAAACAGCACAGCACGATGCGTATTTTTTTTAAAATTGACAAAATAAATCAAAAATAAAAATAAGTGGAAAAGGCGAGAGTGCGCGAGCACACAGGAGCAAAGACAAGCAGCGCAGCTTGATGCGTAGTAAAAAAAATAATAAATAGACAACTGGTCGACCTCATTAGAAATAAAAACCCAAAAGATTAGATAGACAAACAAACAAACACATAAATGTGGAGAGAAGGGCAGTGCGCGCAGGAGCAAAGGTAAACAGCAGACAGACCTGAATCCTTATCTTTACAAGGTCGACCTCAGAACTTTGTTCAGTTTGTCTCGGTGACGGATAATGGAAGGAAGGGCAGGCAACTGGTCGACTTCATTTAAATAAACAAATAAAAAATAAGATAAACTCTCAGGAATAGATAAATAATAACAAAAAAATTGTAAAGTGGAGAAAGCGAGAGCGCGCGAATGCACTCAAGCAAACACAAACAGCACAGCACGATGCGTATTTTTTTTAAATTGACAAAATAAATCAAAAATAAATCAAAAATAAAAATAAGTGGAAAAGGCGAGAGTGCGCGAGCACACAGGAGCAAAGACAAGCAGCGCAGCTTGATGCGTAGTAAAAAAAAATAATAAATAGACAACTGGTCGACCTCATTAGAAATAAAAACCCAAAAGATTAGATAGACAAACAAACAAACACATAAATGTGGAGAGAAGGGCAGTGCGCGCAGGAGCAAAGGTAAACAGCAGACAGACCTGAATCCTTATCTTTACAAGGTCGACCTCAGAACTTTGTTCAGTTTGTCTCGGTGACGGATAATGGAAGGAAGGGCAGGCAACTGGTCGTCTTCATTTAAATAAACAAATAAAAAAATAAGATAAACTCTCAGGAATAGATAAATAATAACAAAAAAATTGTAAAGTGGAGAAAGCGAGAGCGCGCGAATGCACTCAAGCAAACACAAACAGCACAGCACGATGCGTATTTTTTTTTAAATTGACAAAATAAATCAAAAATAAATCAAAAATAAAAATAAGTGGAAAAGGCGGAGTGCGCGAGCACACAGGAGCAAAGACAAGCAGCGCAGCTTGATGCGTAGTAAAAAAAATAATAAATAGACAACTGGTCGACCTCATTAGAAATAAAAACCCAAAAGATTAGATAGACAAACAAACAAACACATAAATGTGGAGATGGGCAGTGAGCGCAGGAGCAAAGGTAAACAGCAGACAGACCTGAATCCTTACTTTACAAGGTCGACCTCAGAACTTTGTTCAGTTTGTCTCGGTGACGGATAATGGAAGGAAGGGCAGGCAACTGGTCGACTTCATTTAAATAAACAAATAAAAAATAAGATAAACTCTCAGGAATAGATAAATAATAACAAAAAAATTGTAAAGTGGAGAAAGCGAGAGCGCGCGAATGCACTCAAGCAAACACAAACAGCACAGCACGATGCGTATTTTTTTTAAATTGACAAAATAAATCAAAAATAAATCAAAAATAAAAGTAAGTGGAAAAGGCGAGAGTGCGCGAGCACACAGGAGCAAAGACAAGCAGCGCAGCTTGATGCGTAGTAAAAAAAATAATAAATAGACAACTGGTCGACCTCATTAGAAATAAAAACCCAAAAGATTAGATAGACAAACAAACAAACACATAAATGTGGAGAGAAGGGCAGTGCGCGCAGGAGCAAAGGTAAACAGCAGACAGACCTGAATCCTTATCTTTACAAGGTCGACCTCAGAACTTTGTTCAGTTTGTCTCGGTGACGGATAATCGAAGTAAGGGCAGGCAACTGGTCGACTTCATTTAAATAAACAAAAAAAATAAGATAAACTCTCAGGAATAGATAAATAATAACAAAAAAATTGTAAAGTGGAGAAAGCGAGAGCGCGCGAATGCACTCAAGCAAACACAAACAGCACAGCACGATGCGTATTTTTTTTAAATTGACAAAATAAATCAAAAATAAATCAAAAATAAAAGTAAGTGGAAAAGGCGAGAGTGCGCGAGCAGACAGGAGCAAATACAAGCAGCGCAGCTTGATGCGTAGTAAAAAAAATAATAAATAGACAACCGGTCGACCTCATTAGAAATAAAAACCCAAAAGATTAGATAGACAAACAAACAAACACATAAATGTGGAGAGAAGGGCAGTGCGCGCAGGAGCAAAGGTAAACAGCAGACAGACCTGAATCCTTATCTTTACAAGGTCGAACTCAGAACTTTGTTCAGTTTGTCTCGGTGACGGATAATGGAAGGAAGGGCAGGCAACTGGTCGACTTCATTTAAATAAACAAATAAAAATAAGATAAACTCTCAGGAATAGGTAAATAATAAAAAAATTGTAAAGTGGAGAAAGCGAGAGCGCGCGAATGCACTCAAGCAAACACAAACAGCACAGCACGATGCGTATTTTTTTTTAAATTGACAAAATAAATCAAAAATAAAAATAAGTGGAAAAGGCGAGTGTGCGCGAGCACACAGGAGCAAAGACAAGCAGCGCAGCTTGATGCGTAGTAAAAAAAATAATAAATAGACAACTGGTCGACCTCATTAGAAATAAAAACCAAAAAGATTAGATAGACAAACAAACAAACACATAAATGTGGAGAGAAGGGCAGTGCGCGCAGGAGCAAAGGTAAACAGCAGACAGACCTGAATCCTTATCTTTACAAGGTCGACCTCAGAACTTTGTTCAGTTTGTCTCGGTAACGGATAATGGAAGGAAGGGCAGGCAACTGGTCGACTTCATTTAAATAAACAAATAAAAAATAAGATAAACTCTCAGGAATAGATAAATAATAACAAAAAAATTGTAAAGTGGAGAAAGCGAGAGCCCGCGAATGCACTCAAGCAAACACAAACAGCACATCACGATGCGTATTTTTTTTAAAAATGGACAAAATAAATCAAAAATAAATCAAAAATAAAAGTAAGTGGAAAGGGCGAGAGTGCGCGAGCACACAGGAGCAAAGACAAGCAGCGCAGCTTGATGCGTAGTAAAAAAAATAATAAATAGACAACTGGTCGACCTCATTAGAAATAAAAACCCAAAAGATTAGATAGACAAACAAACAAACACATAAATGTGGAGAGAAGGGCAGTGCGCGCAGGAGCAAAGGTAAACAGCAGACAGACCTGAATCCTTATCTTTACAAGGTCGACCTCAGTACTTTGTTCAGTTTGTCTCGGTGACGGATAATGGAAGGAAGGGCAGGCAACTGGTCGACTTCATTTAAATAAACAAATAAAAAATAAGATAAACTCTCAGGAATAGATAAATAATAACAAAAAATTGTAAAGTGGAGAAAGCGAGAGCGCGCGAATGCACTCAAGCAAACACAAACAGCACAGCACGATGCGTATTTTTTTAAAAATTGACAAAATAAATCAAAAATAAATCAAAAATAAAAATAAGTGGAAAAGGCGAGAGTGCGCGAGCACACAGGAGCAAAGACAAGCAGCGCAGCTTGATGCGTAGTAAAAAAAATAATAAATAGACAACTGGTCGACCTCATTAGAAATAAAAACCCAAAAGATTAGATAGACAAACAAACAAACACATAAATGTGGAGAGAAGGGCAGTGTGCGCAGGAGCAAAGGTAAACAGCAGACAGACCTGAATCCTTATCTTTACAAGGTCGACCTCAGAATTTGTTCAGTTTGTCTCGGTGACGGATAATCGAAGGAAGGGCAGGCAACTGGTCGACTTCATTTAAATAAACAAATAAAAAATAAGATAAACTCTCAGGAATAGATAAATAATAACAAAAAAATTGTAAAGTGGAGAAAGCGAGAGCGCGCGAATGCACTCAAGCAAACACAAACAGCACAGCACGATGCGTATTTTTTTTAAATTGACAAAATAAATCAAAAATAAATCAAAAATAAAAATAAGTGGAAAAGGCGAGAGTGCGCGAGCACACAGGAGCAAAGAA
>NW_025957647.1:0-32522 GCF_023159225.1 Perognathus longimembris pacificus
CAAACAACACATAAATGTGGAGAGAAGGGCAGTGCGCGCAGGAGCAATTATAAACAGCAGACAGACCTGAATCCTTATCTTTACAAGGTCGACCTCAGAACATTGTTCAGTTTGTCTCGGTGACGGATAATGGAAGGAAGGGCAGGCAACTGGTCGACTTCATTTAAATAAACAAATAAAAAATAAGATAAACTCTCAGGAATAGATAAATAATAACAAAAAAATTGTAAAGTGGAGAAAGCGAGAGCGCGCGAATGCACTCAAGTAAACACAAACAGCACAGCACGATGCGTATTTTTTTTTTAAATTGACAAAATAAATCAAAAATAAATCAAAAATAAAAATAAGTGGAAAAGGCGAGAGTGCACGAGCACACAGGAGCAAAGACAAGCAGCGCAGCTTGATGCGTAGTAAAAAAAATAATAAATAGACAACTGGTCGACCTCATTAGAAATAAAAACACAGAAGATTAGATAGACAAACAAACAAACACATAAATGTGGAGAGAAGTGCAGTGCGCCTAGGAGCAAAGGTAAACAGCAGACAGACCTGAATCCTTATCTTTACAAGGTCGACCTCAGAACTTTGTTCAGTTTGTCTCGGTGACGGATAATGGAAGGAAGGGCAGGCAACTGGTCGACTTCATTTAAATAAACAAATAAAAAATAAGATAAACTCTCAGGAATAGATAAATAATAACAAAAAAATTGTAAAGTGAAGAAAGCGAGAGCGCGCGAATGCACTCAAGCAAACACAAACAGCACAGCACGATGCGTATTTTTTTTAAAAATTAACAAAATAAATCAAAAATAAATAAAAAAAAATAAGTGGAAAAGGCGAGAGTGCGCAAGCACACAGGAGCAAAGACAAGCAGCGCAGCTTGATGCGTATTAAAAAAAGTAATAAATAGACAACTGGTCGATCTCATTAGAAATAAAAACCCAAAAGATTAGATAGACAAACAAACAAACACATAAATGTGGGGAGAAGGGCAGTGCGCGCAGGAGCAAAGGTAAACCGCAGACAGACCTGAATCCGTATCTTTACAAGGTCGACCTCAGAACTTTGTTCAGTTTGTCTCGGTGACGGATAATGGAAGGAAGGGCAGGCAACTGGTCGACTTCATTTAAATAAAAAAATAAAAAATAAGATAAACTCTCAGGAATAGATAAATAATAACAAAAAAATTGTAAAGTGGAGAAAGCGAGAGCGCGCGAATGCACTCAAGCAAACACAAACAGCACAGCACGATGCGTATTTTTTTTTTAAATTGACAAGATAAGTCAAAAATAAAACAAAAATAAAAATAAGTGGAAAAGGCGAGAGTGCGCAAGCACACAGGAGCAAAGACAAGCAGCGCAGCTTGATGCGTAGTAAAAAAAATAATAAATAGACAACTGGTCGACCTCATTAGAAATAAAAACCCAAAAGATTAGATAGACAAACAAACAAACACATAAATGTGGAGAGAAGGGCAGTGCGCGCAGGAGCAAAGGTTAACAGCAGACAGACCTGAATCCTTATCTTTACAAGGTCGACCTCAGAACTTTGTTCAGTTTGTCTCGGTGACGGATAATGGAAGGAAGGGCAGGCAACTGGTCGACTTCATTTAAATAAACAAATAAAAAATAAGATAAACTCTCAAGTATAGATAAATAATAACAAAAAAATTGTAAAGTGGAGAAAGCGAGAGCGCGCGAATGCACTCAAGGAAACACATACAGCACAGCACGATGCGTATTTTTGTTTTAAATTGACAAAATAAATCAAAATAAATCAAAAATAAAAATAAGTGGAAAAGGCGAGAGTGCGCGAGCACACAGGAGCAAAGACAAGCAGCGCAGCTTGATGCGTAGTAAAAAAAATAATAAATAGACAACTGGTCGACCTCATTAGAAATAAAAACCCAAAAGATTAGATAGATAAACAAACAAACACGTAAATATGGAGAGAAGGGCAGTGCGCGCAGGAGCAAAGGTAAACAGCAGACAGACCTGAATCCTTATCTTTACAAGGTCGACCTCAGAACTTTGTTCAGTTTGTCTCGGTGACGGATAATGGAAGGAAGGGCAGGCAACTGGTCGACTTCATTTAAATAAACAAATAAAAAATAAGATAAACTCTCAGGCATAGATAAATAATAACAAAAAATTGTAAAGTGGAGATAGCGAGAGCGCGCGAATGCACTCAAGCAAACACAAACAGCACAGCACGATGCGTATTTTTTTTAATTGACAAAATAAATCAAAAATAAATCTAAAATAAAAATAAGTGGAAAAGGCGAGAGTGCGCGAGCACACAGGAGCAAAGACAAGCAGCGCAGCTTGATGCGTAGTAAAAAAAAAAAAAATAGACATCTGGTCGACCTCATTAGAAATAAAAACCCAAAAGATTAGATAGACAAACAAACACATAAATGTGGAGAGAAGGGCAGTGTGCGCAGGAGCAAAGGTAAACAGCAGACAGACCTGAGTCCTTATCTTTACAAGGTCGACCTCAGAAATTTGTTCAGTTTGTCTCGGTGACGGATAATGGAAGGAAGGGCAGGCAACTGGTCGACCTCATTTAAATAAACAAATAAAAAATAAGATAAACTCTCAGGAATAGATAAATAACAACAAAAAAATTGTAAAGTGGAAAAGCGAGAGCTCGCGAATGCACTCAAGCAAACACAAACAGCACAGCACGATGCGTATTTTTTTTTAAATTGACAAAATAAATCAAAAATGAATCAAAAATAAAAATAAGTGGAAAAGGCGAGAGTGCGCGAGCACACAGGAGCAAAGACAAGCAGCGCAGCTTGATGCGTAGTAAAAAAAATAATAAATAGACAACTGGTCGACCTCATTAGAAATAAAAACCCAAAAGATTAGATAGACAAACAAACAAACACATAAATGTGGAGAGAAGGGCAGTGCCCGCAGGAGCAAAGGTAAACAGCAGACAGACCTGAATCCTTATCTTTACAAGGTCGACCTCAGAACTTTGTTCAGTTTGTCTCGGTGACGGATAATGGAAGGAAGGGCAGGCAACTGGTCGACTTCATTTAAATAAACAAATAAAACATAAGAAAAACTCTCAGGAATAGATAAATAATAACAAAAAAATTGTAAAGTGGAGAAAGCGAGAGCGCGCGAATGCACTCAAGCAAACACAAACAGCACAGCACGATGCGTATTTTTCTTTTAAATTGATAAAATAAATCAAAAATAAATCAAAAATAAAAATAAGTGGAAAAGGCGAGAGTGCACGAGCACACAGGAGCAAAGACAAGCAGCGCAGCTTGATGCGCAGTAAAAAAAATAATAAATAGACAACTGGTCGACCTCATTAGAAATAAAAACCCAAAAGATTAGATAGACAAACAAACACATAAATGTGGAGAAAAGGGCAGTGCGCGCAGGAGCAAAGGTAAACAGCAGACAGACCTAAATCCTTATCTTTACAAGGTCGACCTCAGAACTTTGTTCAGTTTGTCTCGGTGACGAATAATGGAAGGAAGGGCAGGCAACTGGTCGACTTCATTTAAATAAACAAATAAAACATAAGATAAACTCTCAGGAATAGATAAATAACAACAAAAAAATTGTAAAGTGGAGAAAGCGAGAGCGCGCGAATGCACTCAAGCAAACACAAACAGCACAGCACGATGCGTATTTTTCTTTTAAATTGACAAAATAAATCAAAAATAAATCAAAAATAAAAATAAGTGGAAAAGGCGAGAGTGCGCGAGCACACAGGAGCAAAGACAAGCAGCGCAGCTTGATGCGTAGTAAAAAAAATAATAAATAGACAACTCGTCGACCTCATTAGAAATAAAAACCCAAAAGATTAGATAGACAAACAAACAAACACATAAATGTGGAGAGAAGGGCAGTGCGCACAGGAGCAAAGGTAAACAGCAGACAGACCTGAATCCTTATCTTTACAAGGTCGACTTCAGAACTTTGTTCAGTTTGTCTCGGTGACGGATAATGGAAGGAAGGGCAGGCAACTGGTCGACTTCATTTAAATAAGCAAATAAAAAATAAGATAAACTCTCAGGAATAGATAAATAATAACAAAAAAATTGTAAAGTGGAGAAAGCGAGAGCGCGCGAATGCACTCAAGCAAACACAAACAGCACAGCACGATGCGTATTTTTTTTTTTAAATTGACAAAATAAATCAAAAATAAATCAAAAATAAAAATAAGTGGAAAAGGCGAGAGTGCGCGAGCACACAGGAGCAAAGACAAGCAGCGCAGCTTGATGCGTAGTAAAAAAAATAATAAATAGACAACTGGTCGACCTCATTAGAAATGAAAACCCAGAAGATTAGATAGACAAACAAACAAACACATAAATGTGGAGAGAAGGGCAGTGCGCGCAGGAGCAAAGATAAACAGCAGACAGACCTGAATCCTTATCTTTACAAGGTCGACCTCAGAACTTTGTTCAGTTTGTCTCGGTGACGGATAATGGAAGGAAGGGCAGGAAACTGATCGACTTCATTTAAATAAACAAATAAAAATAAGATAAACTCTCAGGAATAGATAAATAATAAAAAAAAATTGTAAAGTGGAGAAAGCGAGAGCGCGCGAATGCACTCAAGCAAACACAAACAGCACAGCACGATGCGTATTTTTTTTAAATTGACAAAATAAATCAAAAATAAAACAAAAATAAAAATAAGTGGAAAAGGCGAGAGTGCGCGAGCACACAGGAGCAAAGACAAGCAGCGCAGCTTGATGCGTAGCAAAAAAAATAATAAATAGACAACTGGTCGACCTCATTAGAAATAAAAACCCAAAAGATTAGATAGACAAACAAACACATAAATGTGGAGAGAAGGGCAGTGCGCGCAGGACAAAGGTAAACAGCAGACAGACCTGAATCCTTATCTTTACAAGGTCGACCTCAGAACTTTGTTCAGTTTGTCTCGGTGACGGATAATGGAAGGAAGGGCAGGCAACTGGTCGACTTCATTTAAATAAACAAATAAAAAATAAGATAAACTCTCAGGAATAGATAAATAATAACAAAAAAATTGTAAAGTGGAGAAAGCGAGAGCGCGCGAATGCACTCAAGCAAACACAAACAGCACAGCATGATGCGTATTTTTTTTTAAATTGACAAAATAAATCAAAAATAAAAATAAGTGGAAAAGGCGAGAGTGCGCGAGCAAACAGGAGCAAAGACAAGCAGCGCAGCTTGATGCGTAGTAAAAAAAATAATAAATAGACAACTGGTCGACCTCATTAGAAATAAAAACCCAAAAGATTAGATAGACAAACAAACAAACACATAAATGTGGAGAGAAGGGCACTGCGCGCAGGAGCAAATGTAAAGAGCAGACAGACCTGAATCCTTATCTTTACAAGGTCGACCTCAGAAATTTGTTCAGTTTGTCTCGGTGACGGATAATGGAAGGAAGGGCAGGCAACTGGTCGACTTCATTTAAATAAACAAATAAAAAATAAGATAAACTCTCAGGAATAGATAAATAATAACAAAAAATTGTAAAGTGGAGAAAGCGAGAGCGCGCGAATGCACTCAAGCAAACACAAACAGCACAGCACGATGCGTATTTTTTTTTAAATTGACAAGATAAGTCAAAAATAAAACAAAAATAAAAATAAGTGGAAAAGGCGAGAGTGCGCAAGCACACAGGAGCAAAGACAAGCAGCGCAGCTTGATGCGTAGTAAAAAAAATAATAAATAGACAACTGGTCGACCTCATTAGAAATAAAAACCCAAAAGATTAGATAGACAAACAAACAACACATAAATGTGGAGAGAAGGGCAGTGCGCGCAGGAGCAATTATAAACAGCAGACAGACCTGAATCCTTATCTTTACAAGGTCGACCTCAGAACATTGTTCAGTTTGTCTCGGTGACGGATAATGGAAGGAAGGGCAGGCAACTGGTCGACTTCATTTAAATAAACAAATAAAAAATAAGATAAACTCTCAGGAATAGATAAATAATAACAAAAAAATTGTAAAGTGGAGAAAGCGAGAGCGCGCGAATGCACTCAAGTAAACACAAACAGCACAGCACGATGCGTATTTTTTTTTAAATTGACAAAATAAATCAAAAATAAATCAAAAATAAAAATAAGTGGAAAAGGCGAGAGTGCACGAGCACACAGGAGCAAAGACAAGCAGCGCAGCTTGATGCGTAGTAAAAAAAATAATAAATAGACAACTGGTCGACCTCATTAGAAATAAAAACACAGAAGATTAGATAGACAAACAAACAAACACATAAATGTGGAGAGAAGTGCAGTGCGCCTAGGAGCAAAGGTAAACAGCAGACAGACCTGAATCCTTATCTTTACAAGGTCGACCTCAGAACTTTGTTCAGTTTGTCTCGTTGACGGATAATGGAAGGAAGGGCAGGCAACTGGTCGACTTCATTTAAATAAACAAATAAAAAATAAGATAAACTCTCAGGAATAGATAAATAATAACAAAAAAATTGTAAAGTGAAGAAAGCGAGAGCGCGCGAATGCACTCAAGCAAACACAAACAGCACAGCACGATGCGTATTTTTTTTAAAAATTAACAAAATAAATCAAAAATAAATAAAAAAAAATAAGTGGAAAAGGCGAGAGTGCGCAAGCACACAGGAGCAAAGACAAGCAGCGCAGCTTGATGCGTATTAAAAAAAGTAATAAATAGACAACTGGTCGATCTCATTAGAAATAAAAACCCAAAAGATTAGATAGACAAACAAACAAACACATAAATGTGGGGAGAAGGGCAGTGCGCGCAGGAGCAAAGGTAAACCGCAGACAGACCTGAATCCTTATCTTTACAAGGTCGACCTCAGAACTTTGTTCAGTTTGTCTCGGTGACGGATAATGGAAGGAAGGGCAGGCAACTGGTCGACTTCATTTAAATAAACAAATAAAAAATAAGATAAACTCTCAGGAATAGATAAATAATAACAAAAAAATTGTAAAGTGGAGAAAGCGAGAGCGCGCGAATGCACTCAAGCAAACACAAACAGCACAGCACGATGCGTATTTTTTTTTAAAATTGACAAAATAAATCAAAAATAAAAATAAGTGGAAAAGGCGAGAGTGCGCGAGCACACAGGAGCAAAGACAAGCAGCGCAGCTTGATGCGTAGTAAAAAAAATAATAAATAGACAACTGGTCGACCTCATTAGAAATAAAAACCCAAAAGATTAGATAGACAAACAAACAAACACATAAATGTGGAGAGAAGGGCAGTGCGCGCAGGAGCAAAGGTTAACAGCAGACAGACCTGAATCCTTATCTTTACAAGGTCGACCTCAGAACTTTGTTCAGTTTGTCTCGGTGACGGATAATGGAAGGAAGGGCAGGCAACTGGTCGACTTCATTTAAATAAACAAATAAAAAATAAGATAAACTCTCAAGTATAGTTAAATAATAACAAAAAAATTGTAAAGTGGAGAAAGCGAGAGCGCGCGAATGCACTCAAGGAAACACATACAGCACAGCACGATGCGTATTTTTGTTTTAAATTGACAAAATAAATCAAAATAAATCAAAAATAAAAATAAGTGGAAAAGGCGAGAGTGCGCGAGCACACAGGAGCAAAGACAAGCAGCGCAGCTTGATGCGTAGTAAAAAAAATAATAAATAGACAACTGGTCGACCTCATTAGAAATAAAAACCCAAAAGATTAGATAGATAAACAAACAAACACGTAAATATGGAGAGAAGGGCAGTGCGCGCAGGAGCAAAGGTAAACAGCAGACAGACCTGAATCCTTATCTTTACAAGGTCGACCTCAGAACTTTGTTCAGTTTGTCTCGGTGACGGATAATGGAAGGAAGGGCAGGCAACTGGTCGACTTCATTTAAATAAACAAATAAAAAATAAGATAAACTCTCAGGCATAGATAAATAATAACAAAAAATTGTAAAGTGGAGATAGCGAGAGCGCGCGAATGCACTCAAGCAAACACAAACAGCACAGCACGATGCGTATTTTTTTTAATTGACAAAATAAATCAAAAATAAATCTAAAATAAAAATAAGTGGAAAAGGCGAGAGTGCGCGAGCACACAGGAGCAAAGACAAGCAGCGCAGCTTGATGCGTAGTAAAAAAAAAAAAATAGACAACTGGTCGACCTCATTAGAAATAAAAACCCAAAAGATTAGATAGACAAACAAACAAACACATAAATGTGGAGAGAAGGGCAGTGTGCGCAGGAGCAAAGGTAAACAGCAGACAGACCTGAGTCCTTATCTTTACAAGGTCGACCTCAGAAATTTGTTCAGTTTGTCTCGGTGACGGATAATGGAAGGAAGGGCAGGCAACTGGTCGACCTCATTTAAATAAACAAATAAAAAATAAGATAAACTCTCAGGAATAGATAAATAACAACAAAAAAATTGTAAAGTGGAAAAGCGAGAGCTCGCGAATGCACTCAAGCAAACACAAACAGCACAGCACGATGCGTATTTTTTTTTAAATTGACAAAATAAATCAAAAATGAATCAAAAATAAAAATAAGTGGAAAAGGCGAGAGTGCGCGAGCACACAGGAGCAAAGACAAGCAGCGCAGCTTGATGCGTAGTAAAAAAAATAATAAATAGACAACTGGTCGACCTCATTAGAAATAAAAACCCAAAAGATTAGATAGACAAACAAACAAACACATAAATGTGGAGAGAAGGGCAGTGCCCGCAGGAGCAAAGGTAAACAGCAGACAGACCTGAATCCTTATCTTTACAAGGTCGACCTCAGAACTTTGTTCAGTTTGTCTCGGTGACGGATAATGGAAGGAAGGGCAGGCAACTGGTCGACTTCATTTAAATAAACAAATAAAACATAAGAAAAACTCTCAGGAATAGATAAATAACAACAAAAAAATTGTAAAGTGGAGAAAGCGAGAGCGCGCGAATGCACTCAAGCAAACACAAACAGCACAGCACGATGCGTATTTTTCTTTTAAATTGATAAAATAAATCAAAAATAAATCAAAAATAAAAATAAGTGGAAAAGGCGAGAGTGCACGAGCACACAGGAGCAAAGACAAGCAGCGCAGCTTGATGCGTAGTAAAAAAAATAATAAATAGACAACTGGTCGACCTCATTAGAAATAAAAACCCAAAAGATTAGATAGACAAACAAACACATAAATGTGGAGAAAAGGGCAGTGCGCGCAGGAGCAAAGGTAAACAGCAGACAGACCTAAATCCTTATCTTTACAAGGTCGACCTCAGAACTTTGTTCAGTTTGTCTCGGTAACGGATAATGGAAGGAAGGGCAGGAAACTGATCGACTTCATTTAAATAAACAAATAAAAATAAGATAAACTCTCAGGAATAGATAAATAATAAAAAAAAAATTGTAAAGTGGAGAAAGCGAGAGCGCGCGAATGCACTCAAGCAAACACAAACAGCACAGCACGATGCGTATTTTTTTTAAATTGACAAAATAAATCAAAAATAAAACAAAAATAAAAATAAGTGGAAAAGGCGAGAGTGCGCGAGCACACAGGAGCAAAGACAAGCAGCGCAGCTTGATGTGTAGCAAAAAAAATAATAAATAGACAACTGGTCGACCTCATTAGAAATAAAAACCCAAAAGATTAGATAGACAAACAAACAAACACATAAATGTGGAGAGAAGGGCATTGCGGGCGGGGGCAAAGGTAAACAGCAGACAGACCTGAATCCTTATCTTTACAAGGTCGACCTCAGAACTTTGTTCAGTTTGTCTCGGTGACGGATAATGGAAGGAAGGGCAGGCAACTGGTCGACTTCATTTAAATAAACAAATAAAAAATAAGATAAACTCTCAGGCATAGATAAATAATAACAAAAAATTGTAAAGTGGAGATAGCGAGAGCGCGCGAATGCACTCAAGCAAACACAAACAGCACAGCACGATGCGTATTTTTTTTAATTGACAAAATAAATCAAAAATAAATCTAAAATAAAAATAAGTGGAAAAGGCGAGAGTGCGCGAGCACACAGGAGCAAAGACAAGTAGCGCAGCTTGATGCGTAGTAAAAAAAAAAAAATAGACAACTGGTCGACCTCATTAGAAATAAAAACCCAAAAGATTAGATAGACAAACAAACAAACACATAAATGTGGAGAGAAGGGCAGTGTGCGCAGGAGCAAAGGTAAACAGCAGACAGACCTGAGTCCTTATCTTTACAAGGTCGACCTCAGAAATTTGTTCAGTTTGTCTCGGTGACGGATAATGGAAGGAAGGGCAGGCAACTGGTCGACCTCATTTAAATAAACAAATAAAAAATAAGATAAACTCTCAGGAATAGATAAATAACAACAAAAAAATTGTAAAGTGGAAAAGCGAGAGCTCGCGAATGCACTCAAGCAAACACAAACAGCACAGCACGATGCGTATTTTTTTTTAAATTGACAAAATAAATCAAAAATGAATCAAAAATAAAAATAAGTGGAAAAGGCGAGAGTGCGCGAGCACACAGGAGCAAAGACAAGCAGCGCAGCTTGATGCGTAGTAAAAAAAATAATAAATAGACAACTGGTCGACCTCATTAGAAATAAAAACCCAAAAGATTAGATAGACAAACAAACAAACACATAAATGTGGAGAGAAGGGCAGTGCCCGCAGGAGCAAAGGTAAACAGCAGACAGACCTGAATCCTTATCTTTACAAGGTCGACCTCAGAACTTTGTTCAGTTTGTCTCGGTGACGGATAATGGAAGGAAGGGCAGGCAACTGGTCGACTTCATTTAAATAAACAAATAAAACATAAGAAAAACTCTCAGGAATAGATAAATAACAACAAAAAAATTGTAAAGTGGAGAAAGCGAGAGCGCGCGAATGCACTCAAGCAAACACAAACAGCACAGCACGATGCGTATTTTTCTTTTAAATTGATAAAATAAATCAAAAATAAATCAAAAATAAAAATAAGTGGAAAAGGCGAGAGTGCACGAGCACACAGGAGCAAAGACAAGCAGCGCAGCTTGATGCGTAGTAAAAAAAATAATAAATAGACAACTGGTCGACCTCATTAGAAATAAAAACCCAAAAGATTAGATAGACAAACAAACACATAAATGTGGAGAAAAGGGCAGTGCGCGCAGGAGCAAAGGTAAACAGCAGACAGACCTAAATCCTTATCTTTACAAGGTCGACCTCAGAACTTTGTTCAGTTTGTCTCGGTAACGGATAATGGAAGGAAGGGCAGGAAACTGATCGACTTCATTTAAATAAACAAATAAAAATAAGATAAACTCTCAGGAATAGATAAATAATAAAAAAAAAATTGTAAAGTGGAGAAAGCGAGAGCGCGCGAATGCACTCAAGCAAACACAAACAGCACAGCACGATGCGTATTTTTTTTAAATTGACAAAATAAATCAAAAATAAAACAAAAATAAAAATAAGTGGAAAAGGCGAGAGTGCGCGAGCACACAGGAGCAAAGACAAGCAGCGCAGCTTGATGTGTAGCAAAAAAAATAATAAATAGACAACTGGTCGACCTCATTAGAAATAAAAACCCAAAAGATTAGATAGACAAACAAACAAACACATAAATGTGGAGAGAAGGGCATTGCGGGCGGGGGCAAAGGTAAACAGCAGACAGACCTGAATCCTTATCTTTACAAGGTCGACCTCAGAACTTTGTTCAGTTTGTCTCGGTGACGGATAATGGAAGGAAGGGCAGGCAACTGGTCGACTTCATTTAAATAAACAAATAAAAAATAAGATAAACTCTCAGGAATAGATAAATAATAACAAAAAAATTGTAAAGTGGAAAAGCGAGAGCTCGCGAATGCACTCAAGCAAACACAAACAGCACAGCACGATGCGTATTTTTTTTAAAAATTGACAAAATAAATCAAAAATAAATCAAAAATAAAAATAAGTGGAAAAGTCGAGAGTGCGCGAGCACTCAGGAGCAAAGAGAAGCAGCGCAGCTTGATGTGTAGTAAAAAAAATAATAAATAGACAACTGGTCGACCTCATTAGAAATAAAAACCCAAAAGATTAGATTGACAAACAAACAAACACATAAATGTGGAGAGAAGGGCAGTGCGCGCAGGAGCAAAGGTAAACAGCAGACAGACCTGAACCCTTATCTTTACAAGGTCGACCTCAGAACTTTGTTCAGTTTGTCTCGGTGAAGGATAATGGAAGGAAGGGCAGGCAACTGGTCGACTTCATTTAAATAAACAAAACATAAGATAAACTCTCAGGAATAGATAAACAACAACAAAAAAATTGTAAAGTGGAGAAAGCGAGAGCGCGCGAATGCACTCAAGCAAACACAAACAGCACAGCACGATGCGTATTTTTTTTAAAAATAGACAAAATAAATCAAAAATAAATCAAAAATAATAATAAGTGGAAAAGGCGAGAGTGCGCGAGCACACAGGAGCAAAGACAAGCAGCGCAGCTTGATGCGTAGTAAAAAAAATAATAAATAGACAACTGGTCGACCTCATTAGAAATAAAAACCCAAAAGATTAGATAGACAAACAAACAAACACATAAATGTGGAGAGAAGGGCAGTGCGCGCAGGAGCAAAGGTAAACAGCAGACAGACCTGAATCCTTATCTTTACAAGGTCGACCTCAGAACATTGTTCAGTTTGTCTCGGTGACGGATAATGGAAGGAAAGGCGGGCAACTGGTTGACTTCATTTAAATAAACAAATAAAAAATAAGATAAACTCTCAGGAATAGATAAATAATAACAAAAAAATTGTAAAGTGGAGAAAGCAAGAGCGCGCGAATGCACTCAAGCAAACAGAAACAGCACAGCACGATGCGTATTTTTTTTTAAATTGACCAAATAGATCAAAAATAAAAATAAGTGGAAAAGGCGAGAGTGCGCGAGCACACAGGAGCAAAGACAAGCAGCGCAGCTTGATGCGTAGCAAAAAAAATAATAAATAGACAACTGGTCGACCTCATTAGAAATAAAAACCCAAAAGATTAGATAGACAAACAAACAAACACATAAATGTGGAGAGAAGGGCAGTGCGCGCAGGAGCAAAGGTAAACAGCAGACAGACCTGAATCCTTATCTTTACAAGGTCGACCTCAGAACTTTGTTCAGTTTGTCTCGGTGACGGATAATGGAAGGAAGGGCAGGCAACTGGTCGACTTCATTTAAATAAACAAATAAAAAATAAGATAAGCTCTCAGGAATAGATAAATAATAACAAAAAAATTGTAAAGTGGAGAAAGCGAGAGCGCGCGAATGCACTCAAGCAAACACAAACAGCACAGCACGATGCGTATTTTTTTTTAAATTGACAAAATAAATCCAAAATAAAAAGAAGTGGAAAAGGCGAGAGTGCGCGAGCACACAGGAGCAAAGACAAGCAGCGCAGCTTGATGCGTAGTAAAAAAAATAATAATTAGACAACTGGTCGACCTCCTTAGAAATAAAAACCCAAAAGATTAGATAGACAAACAAACAAACACATAAATGTGGAGAGAAGGGCAGTGCGCGCAGGAGCAAAGGTAAAAAGCAGACAGACCTGAATCCTTATCTTTACAAGGTCGACCTCAGAACTTTGTTCAGTTTGTCTCGGTGACGGATAATGGAAGGGAGGGCAGGCAACTGGTCGACTTCATTTAAATAAACAAATAAAAAATAAGATAAACTCTCAGGAATAGATAAATAATAACAAAAAAATTGTAAAGTGCAGAACGCGAGAGCGCGCGAATGCACTCAAGCAAACACAACAGCACAGCACGATGCGTATTATTTTTTAAAATTGACAAAATAAATCAAAAATAAATCAAAAATAAAAATAAGTGGAAAAGGCGAGAGTGCGCGAGCACACAGGAGCAAAGACAAGCAGCGCAGCTTGATGCGTAGTAAAAAAAATAATAAATAGACAACTGGTCGACCTCATTAGAAATAAATCCATAAAGATTAGATAGACAAACAAACAAACACATAAATGTGGAGAGAAGGGCAGTGCGCGCAGGAGCAAATGTAAACAGCAGACAGACCTGAATCCTTATCTTTACAAGGTCGACCTCAGAACTTTGTTCAGTTTGTCTCGGTGACGGATAATGGAAGGAAGGGCAGGCAACTGGTCGACTTCATTTAAATAAACAAATAAAAAATAAGATAAACTCTCAGGAATAGATAAATAATAACAAAAAAATTGTAAAGTGGAGAAAGCGAGAGCGCGCGAATGCACTCAAGCAAACACAAACAGCACAGCACGATGCGTATTTTTTTTAAATTGACAAAATAAATCAAAAATAAAACAAAAATAAAAATAAGTGGAAAAGGCGAGAGTGCGCGAGCACACAGGAGCAAAGACAAGCAGCGCAGCTTGATGCGTAGCAAAAAAAATAATAAATAGACAACTGGTCGACCTCATTAGAAATAAAAACCCAAAAGATTAGATAGACAAACAAACAAACACATAAATGTGGAGAGAAGGGCAGTGCGCGCAGGAGCAAAGGTAAACAGCAGACAGACCTGAATCCTTATCTTTACAAGGTCGACCTCAGAACTTTGTTCAGTTTGTCTCGGTGACGGATAATGGAAGGAAGGGCAGGCAACTGGTCGACTTCATTTAAATAAACAAATAAAAAATAAGATAAACTCTCAGGAATAGATAAATAATAACAAAAAAATTGTAAAGTGGAAAAGCGAGAGCTCGCGAATGCACTCAAGCAAACACAAACAGCACAGCACGATGCGTATTTTTTTTAAAAATTGACAAAATAAATCAAAAATAAATCAAAAATAAAAATAAGTGGAAAAGTCGAGAGTGCGCGAGCACTCAGGAGCAAAGAGAAGCAGCGCAGCTTGATGTGTAGTAAAAAAAATAATAAATAGACAACTGGTCGACCTCATTAGAAATAAAAACCCAAAAGATTAGATTGACAAACAAACAAACACATAAATGTGGAGAGAAGGGCAGTGCGCGCAGGAGCAAAGGTAAACAGCAGACAGACCTGAACCCTTATCTTTACAAGGTCGACCTCAGAACTTTGTTCAGTTTGTCTCGGTGAAGGATAATGGAAGGAAGGGCAGGCAACTGGTCGACTTCATTTAAATAAACAAAACATAAGATAAACTCTCAGGAATAGATAAACAACAACAAAAAAATTGTAAAGTGGAGAAAGCGAGAGCGCGCGAATGCACTCAAGCAAACACAAACAGCACAGCACGATGCGTATTTTTTTTAAAAATAGACAAAATAAATCAAAAATAAATCAAAAATAATAATAAGTGGAAAAGGCGAGAGTGCGCGAGCACACAGGAGCAAAGACAAGCAGCGCAGCTTGATGCGTAGTAAAAAAAATAATAAATAGACAACTGGTCGACCTCATTAGAAATAAAAACCCAAAAGATTAGATAGACAAACAAACAAACACATAAATGTGGAGAGAAGGGCAGTGCGCGCAGGAGCAAAGGTAAACAGCAGACAGACCTGAATCCTTATCTTTACAAGGTCGACCTCAGAACATTGTTCAGTTTGTCTCGGTGACGGATAATGGAAGGAAAGGCGGGCAACTGGTTGACTTCATTTAAATAAACAAATAAAAAATAAGATAAACTCTCAGGAATAGATAAATAATAACAAAAAAATTGTAAAGTGGAGAAAGCAAGAGCGCGCGAATGCACTCAAGCAAACAGAAACAGCACAGCACGATGCGTATTTTTTTTTAAATTGACCAAATAGATCAAAAATAAAAATAAGTGGAAAAGGCGAGAGTGCGCGAGCACACAGGAGCAAAGACAAGCAGCGCAGCTTGATGCGTAGCAAAAAAAATAATAAATAGACAACTGGTCGACCTCATTAGAAATAAAAACCCAAAAGATTAGATAGACAAACAAACAAACACATAAATGTGGAGAGAAGGGCAGTGCGCGCAGGAGCAAAGGTAAACAGCAGACAGACCTGAATCCTTATCTTTACAAGGTCGACCTCAGAACTTTGTTCAGTTTGTCTCGGTGACGGATAATGGAAGGAAGGGCAGGCAACTGGTCGACTTCATTTAAATAAACAAATAAAAAATAAGATAAACTCTCAGGAATAGATAAATAATAACAAAAAAATTGTAAAGTGGAGAAAGCGATAGCGCGCGAATGCACTCAAGCAAACACAAACAGCACAGCACGATGCGTATTTTTTTTTAAATTGACAAAATAAATCAAAAATAAAAATAAGTGGAAAAGGCGAGAGTGCGCGAGCACACAGGAGCAAAGACAAGCAGCGCAGCTTGATGCGTAGTAAAAAAAATAATAAATAGACAACTGGTCGACCTCATTAGAAATAAAAACCCAAAAGATTAGATAGACAAACAAACAAACACATAAATGTGGAGAGAAGGGCAGTGCGCGCAGGAGCAAAGGTAAACAGCAGACAGACCTGAATCCTTATCTTTACAAGGTCGACCTCAGAACTTTGTTCAGTTTGTCTCGGTGACGGATAATGGAAGGAAGGGCAGGCAACTGGTCGACTTCATTTAAATAAACAAATAAAAAATAAGATAAACTCTCAGGAATAGATAAATAATAACAAAAAAATTGTAAAGTGGAGAAAGCGAGAGCGCGCGAATGCACTCAAGCAAACACAAACAGCACAGCACGATGCGTATTTTTTTTAAAATTGACAAAATAAATCAAAAATAAATCAAAAATAAAAATAAGTGGAAAAGGCGAGAGTGCGCGAGCACACAGGAGCAAAGACAAGCAGCGCAGCTTGATGCGTAGTAAAAAAAATAATAAATAGACAACTGGTCGACCTCATTAGAAATAAATCCATAAAGATTAGATAGACAAACAAACAAACACATAAATGTGGAGAGAAGGGCAGTGCGCGCAGGAGCAAAGGTAAACAGCAGACAGACCTGAATCCTTATCTTTACAAGGTCGACCTCAGAACTTTGTTCAGTTTGTCTCGGTGACGGATAATGGAAGGAAGGGCAGGCAACTGGTCGACTTCATTTAAATAAACAAATAAAAAATAAGATAAACTCTCAGGAATAGATAAATAATAACAAAAAAATTGTAAAGTGGAGAAAGCGAGAGCGCGCGAATGCACTCAAGCAAACACAAACAGCACAGCACGATGCGTATTTTTTTTAAATTGACAAAATAAATCAAAAATAAACAAAAATAAAAATAAGTGGAAAAGGCGAGAGTGCGCGAGCACACAGGAGCAAAGACAAGCAGCGCAGCTTGATGCGTAGCAAAAAAAATAATAAATAGACAACTGGTCGACCTCATTAGAAATAAAAACCCAAAAGATTAGATAGACAAACAAACAAACACATAAATGTGGAGAGAAGGGCAGTGCGCCCAGGAGCAAAGGTAAACAGCAGACAGACCTGAATCCTTATCTTTACAAGGTCGACCTCAGAACTTTGTTCAGTTTGTCTCGGTGACGGATAATGGAAGGAAGGGCAGGCAACTGGTCGACTTCATTTAAATAAACAAATAAAAAATAAGATAAACTCTCAGGAATAGATAAATAATAACAAAAAAATTGTAAAGTGCAGAAAGCGAGAGCGCGCGAATGCACTCAAGCAAACAAAAAAGGCACAGCACGATGCGTATTTTTTTTTAAATTGACAAAATAAATCAAAAATAAATCAAAAATAAAAATAAGTGGAAAAGGCGAGAGTGCGCGAGCACACAGGAGCAAAGACAAGCAGCGCAGCTTGATGCGTAGTAAAAAAAATAATAAATAGACAACTGGTCGACCTCATTAGAAATAAAAACCCAAAAGATTAGATAGACAAACAAACAAACACATAAATGTGGAGAGAAGGGCAGTGCGTGCAGGAGCAAAGGTAAACAGCAGACAGACCTGAATCCTTATCTTTACAAGGTCGACCTCAGAACTTTGTTCAGTTTGTCTCGGTGACGGATAATGGAAGGAAGGGCAGGCAACTGGTCGACTTCATTTAAATAAACAAATAAAAATTAAGATAAACTCTCAGGAAGAGATAAATAATAACAAAAAAATTGTAAAGTGGAGAAAGCTAGAGCGCGAAAATGCACTCAAGCAAACACAAACAGCACAGCACGATGCGTATTTTTTTTAAAATTGACAAAATAAATCAAAAATAAAAATAAGTGGAAAAGGCGAGAGTGCGCGAGCACACAGGAGCAAAGAGAAGCAGCGCAGCTTGATGCGTAGTAAAAAAAATAATAAATAGACAACTGGTCGACCTCATTAGAAATAAAAACCCAAAAGATTAGATAGACAAACAAACAAACACATAAATGTGGAGAGAAGGGCAGTGCGCGCAGGAGCAAAGGTAAACAGCAGACAGACCTGAATCCTTATCTTTACAAGGTCGACCTCAGAACTTTGTTCAGTTTGTCTCGGTGACGGATAATGGAAGGAAGGGCAGGCAACTGGTCGACTTCATTTAAATAATCAAATAAAAAATAAGATAAACTCTCAGGAATAGATAAATAATAACAAAAAAATTGTAAAGTGGAGAAAGCGAGAGTGCCCAAATGCACTCAAGCAAACACAAACAGCACAGCACGATGCGTATTTTTTTTAAAATTGACAAAATAAATCAAAAATAAATCAAAAATAAAAATAAGTGGAAAAGGCGAGAGTGCGCGAGCACACAGGAAAAAGACAAGCAGCGCAGCTTGATGCGTAGTAAAAAAAATAATAAATAGACAACTGGTCGACCTCATTAGAAATAAATCCATAAAGATTAGATAGACAAACAAACAAACACATAAATGTGGAGAGAAGGGCAGTGCGCTCAGGAGCAAAGGTAAACAGCAGACAGACCTGAATCCTTATCTTTACAAGGTCGACCTCAGAACTTTGTTCAGTTTGTCTCGGTGACGGATAATGGAAAGAAGGGCAGGCAACTGGTCGACTTCATTTAAATAAACAAATAAAAAATAAGATAAACTCTCAGGAATAGATAAATAATAACAAAAAATTGTAAAGTGGAGAAAGCGAGAGCGCGCGAATGCACTCAAGCAAACACAAACAGCACAGCATGATGCGTATTTTTTTTAAATTGACAAAATAAATCAAAAATAAAAATAAGTGGAAAAGGCGAGAGTGCGCGAGCACACAGGAGCAAAGACAAGCAGCGCAGCTTGATGCGTAGTAAAAAAAATAATAAATAGACAACTGGTCGACCTCATTAGAAATAAAAACCCAAAAGATTAGATAGACAAACAAACAAACACATAAATGTGGAGAGAGTGGCAGTGCGCGCAGGAGCAAAGGTAAACAGCAGACAGACCTGAAGCCTTATCTTTACAAGGTCGACCTCAGAACTTTGTTCAGTTTGTCTCGGTGACGGATAATGGAAGGAAGGGCAGGCAACTGGTCGACTTCATTTAAATAAACAAATAAAAAATAAGATAAACTCTCAGGAATAGATAAATAATAACAAAAAAATTGTAAAGTGGAGAAAGCGAGAGCGCGCGAATGCACTCAAGCAAACACAAACAGCACAGCACGATGCGTATTTTTTTTAAATTGACAAAATAAATCAAAAATAAATCAAAAATAAAAATAAGTGGAAAAGGCGAGAGTGTGCGAGCACACAGGAGCAAAGACAAGCAGCGCAGCTTGATGCGTAGTAAAAAAAATAATAAATAGACAACTGGTCGACCTCATTAGAAATAAAAACCCAAAAGATTAGATAGACAAACAAACAAACACATAAATGTGGAGAGAGTGGCAGTGCGCTCAGGAGCAAAGGTAAACAGCAGACATACCTGAAGCCTTATCTTTACAAGGTCGACCTCAGAACTTTGTTCAGTTTGTCTCGGTGACGGATAATGGAAGGAAGGGCAGGCAACTGGTCGACTTCATTTAAATAAACAAATAAAAATTAAGATAAACTCTCAGGAATAAATAAATAATAACAAAAAAATTGTAAAGTGGAGAAAGCGAGAGCGCGCGAATGCACTCAAGCAAACACAAACAGCACAGCACGATGCGTATTTTTTTTTAAATTGACAAAATAAATCAAAAATAAAAATAAGTGGAAAAGGCGAGAGTGCGCGAGCACACAGGAGCAAAGACAAGCAGCGCACCTTGATGCGTAGTAAAAAAAATAATAAATAGACAACTGGTCGACCTCATTAGAAATAAAAACCCAAAAGATTAGATAGACAAACAAACAAACACATAAATGTGGAGAGAAGGGCAGTGCGCTCAGGAGCAAAGGTAAACAGCAGACAGACCTGAATCCTTATCTTTACAAGGTCGACCTCAGAACTTTGTTCAGTTTGTCTCGGTGACGGTTAATGGAAGGAAGGGCAGGCAACTGGTCGACTTCATTTAAATAAACAAATACAAAATAAGATAAACTCTCAGGAATAGATAAATAATAACAAAAAAATTGTAAAATGGAGAAAGCGAGAGCTCGCGAATGCACTCAAGCAAACACAAACAGCACAACACGATGCGTATTTTTTTTTAAATTGACAAAATAAATCAAAAATAAAAATAAGTGGAAAAGGCGAGAGTGCGCGAGCACACAGGAGCAAAGACAAGCAGCGCAGCTTGATGCGTAGTAAAAAAAATAATAAATAGACAACTGGTCGACCTCATTAGAAATAAAAACCCAAAAGATTAGATAGACAAACAAACAAACACATAACTGTGGAGAGAGTGGCAGTGCGCGCAGGAGCAAAGGTAAACAGCAGACAGACCTGAAGCCTTATCTTTACAAGGTCGACCTCAGAACTTTGTTCAGTTTGTCTCGGTGACGGATAATGGAAGGAAGGGCAGGCAACTGGTCGACTTCATTTAAATAAACAAATAAAAAATAAGATAAACTCTCAGGAATAGATAAATAATAACAAAAAAATTGTAAAGTGCAGAAAGCGAGAGCGCGCGAATGCACTCAAGCAAACAAAAAAAGCACAGCACGATGCGTATTTTTTTTTAAATTGACAAAATAAATCAAAAATAAATCAAAAATAAAAATAAGTGGAAAAGGCGAGAGTGCGCGAGCACACAGGAGCAAAGACAAGCAGCGCAGCTTGATGCGTAGTAAAAAAAATAATAAATAGACAACTGGTCGACCTCATTAGAAATAAAAACCCAAAAGATTAGATAGACAAACAACCAAACACATAAATGTGGAGAGAAGGGCAGTGCGTGCAGGAGCAAAGGTAAACAGCAGACAGACCTGAATCCTTATCTTTACAAGGTCGACCTCAGAACTTTGTTCAGTTTGTCTCGGTGACGGATAATGGAAGGAAGGGCAGGCAACTGGTCGACTTCATTTAAATAAACAAATAAAAATTAAGATAAACTCTCAGGAAGAGATAAATAATAACAAAAAAATTGTAAAGTGGAGAAAGCGAGAGCGCGCAAATGCACTCAAGCAAACACAAACAGCACAGCACGATGCGTATTTTTTTTTAAAATTGACAAAATAAATCAAAAATAAAAATAAGTGGAAAAGGCGAGAGTGCGTGAGCACACAGGAGCAAAGAGAAGCAGCGCAGCTTGATGCGTAGTAAAAAAAATAATAAATAGACAACTGGTCGACCTCATTAGAAATAAAAACCCAAAAGATTAGATAGACAAACAAACAAACACATAAATGTGGAGAGAAGGGCAGTGCGCGCAGGAGCAAAGGTAAACAGCAGACAGACCTGAATCCTTATCTTTACAAGGTCGACCTCAGAACTTTGTTCAGTTTGTCTCGGTGACGGATAATGGAAGGAAGGGCAGGCAACTGGTCGACTTCATTTAAATAATCAAATAAAAAATAAGATAAACTCTCAGGAATAGATAAATAATAACAAAAAAATTGAAAAGTGGAGAAAGAGAGAGCGCGCAAATGCACTCAAGCAAACACAAACAGCACAGCACGATGCGTATTTTTTTTTAAAATTGACAAAATAAATCAAAAATAAATCAAAAATAAAAATAATTGGAAAAGGCGAGAGTGCGCGAGCACACAGGAGCAAAGACAAGCAGCGCAGCTTGATGCGTAGTAAAAAAAATAATAAATAGACAACTGGTCGACCTCATTAGAAATAAATCCATAAAGATTAGATAGACAAACAAACAAACACATAAATGTGGAGAGAAGGGCAGTGCGCTCAGGAGCAAAGGTAAACAGCAGACAGACCTGAATCCTTATCTTTACAAGGTCGACCTCAGAACTTTGTTCAGTTTGTCTCGGTGACGGATAATGGAAGGAAGGGCAGGCAACTGGTCGACTTCATTTAAATAAACAAATAAAAAATAAGATAAACTCTCAGGAATAGATAAATAATAACAAAAAATTGCAAAGTGGAGAAAGCGAGAGCGCGCGAATGCACTCAAGCAAACACAAACAGCACAGCACGATGCGTATTTTTTTTTAAATTGACAAAATAAATCAAAAATAAAAATAAGTGGAAAAAGGCGAGAGTGCGCGAGCACACAGGAGCAAAGACAAGCAGCGCAGCTTGATGCGTAGTAAAAAAAATAATAAATAGACAACTGGTCGACCTCATTAGAAATAAAAACCCAAAAGATTAGATAGACAAACAAACAAACACATAAATGTGGAGAGAAGGGCAGTGCGCGCAGGAGCAAAGGTAAACAGCAGACAGACCTGAATCCTTATCTTTACAAGGTCGACCTCAGAACTTTGTTCAGTTTGTCTCGGTGACGGATAATGGAAGGAAGGGCAGGCAACTGGTCGACTTCATTTAAATAAACAAATAAAAAATAAGATAAACTCTCAGGAATAGATAAATAATAACAAAAAATTGTAAAGTGGAGAAAGCGAGAGCGCGCGAATGCACTCAAGCAAACACAAACAGCACAGCACGATGCGTATTTTTTTTAAAATTGACAAAATAAATCAAAAATAAATCAAAAATAAAAATAAGTGGAAAAGGCGAGAGTGCGCGAGCACACAGGAGCAAAGACAAGCAGCGCAGCTTGATGCGTAGTAAAAAAAATAATAAATAGACAACTGGTCGACCTCATTAGAGATAAAAACCCAAAAGATTAGATAGACAAACAAACAAACACATAAATGTGGAGAGAAGGGCAGTGCGCGCAGGAACAAAGGTAAACAGCAGACAGACCTGAATCCTTATCTTTACAAGGTCGACCTCAGAACTTTGTTCAGTTTGTCTCGGTGACGGATAATGGAAGGAAGGGCAGGCAACTGGTCAACTTCATTTAAATAAACAAATAAAAATAAGATAAACTCTCAGGAATAGATAAATAATAACAAAAAAATTGTAAAGTGGAGAAACCGAGAGCGCGCGAAATCACTCAAGCAAACACAAACAGCACAGCACGATGCGTATTTTTTTTTAAATTGACAAAATAAATCAAAAATAACAATAAGTGGAAAAGGCGAGAGTGCGCGAGCACACAGAAGCAAAGACAAGCAGCGCAGCTTGATGCGTAGTAAAAAAAATAATAAATAGACAACTGGTCGACCTCATTAGAAATAAAAACCCAAAAGATTAGATAGACAAACAAACAAACACATAAATGTGGAGAGAAGGGCAGTGCGTGCAGGAGCAAAGGTAAACAGCAGACAGACCTGAATCCTTATCTTTACAAGGTCGACCTCAGAACTTTGTTCAGTTTGTCTCGGTGACGGATAATGGAAGGAAGGGCAGGCAACTGGTCGACTTCATTTAAATAAACAAATAAAAATTAAGATAAACTCTCAGGAATAGATAAATAATAACAAAAAAATTGTAAAGTGGAGAAAGCGATAGCGCGCCTATGCACTCAAGCAAACACAAACAGCACAGCACGATGCGTATTTTTTTTAAATTGACAAAATAAATCAAAAATAAATCAAAAATAAAAATAAGTGGAAAAGGCGAGAGTGCGCGAGCACACAAGAGCAAAGACATGCAGCCCAGCTTGATGCGTAGTAAAAAAAATAATAAATAGACAACTGGTCGACCTCATTAGGAATAAAAACCCAAAAGATTAGATAGACAAACAAACAAACACATAAATGTGGAGAGAAGGGCAGTGCGCGCAGGAGCAAAGGTAAACAGCAGACAGACCTGAAGCCTTATCTTTACAAGGTCGACCTCAGAACTTTGTTCAGTTTGTCTCGGTGACGGATAATGGAAGGAAGGGCAGGCAACTGGTCGACTTCATTTAAATAAACAAATAAAAAATAAGATAAACTCTCAGGAATAGATAAATAATATCAAAAAATTGTAAAGTGGAGAAAGCGAGAGCGCGCGAATGCACTCAAGCAAACACAAACAGCACAGCACGATGCGTATTTTTTTTTTTAAAATTGACAAAATAAATCAAAAATAAATCAAAAATAAAAATAAGTGGAAAAGGCGAGAGTGCGCGAGCACACAGGAACAAAGACAAGCAGCGCAGCTTGATGCGTAGTAAAAAAAATAATAAATAGACAACTGGTCGACCTCATTAGAAATAAAAACCCAAAAGATTAGATAGACAAACAAACAAACACATAAATGTGGACAGAAGGGCAGTGCGCGCAGGAGCAAAGGTAAACAGCAGACAGACCTGAATCCTTATCTTTACAAGGTCGACCTCAGAACTTTGTTCAGTTTGTCTCGGTGACGGATAATGGAAGGAAGGGCAGGCAACTGGTCGACTTCATTTAAATAAACAAATAAAAAATAAGATAAACTCTCAGGAATAGATAAATAATAACAAAAAAATTGTAAAGTGGAGAAAGCAAGAGCGCGCGAATGCACTCTAGCAAACACAAACAGTACAGCACGATGCGTATTTTTTTTAAATTGACAAAATAAATCAAAAATAAATCAAAAATAAAAATAAGTGGAAAAGGCGAGAGTGCGCGAGCGCACAGGAGCAAAGACAAGCAGCGCAGCTTGATGCGTAGTAAAAAAAATAATAAATAGACAACTGGTCGACCTCATTAGAAATTAAAACCCAAACGATTAGATAGACAAACAAACAAACACATAAATGTGGAGAGAAGGGCAGTGCGCGCAGGAGCAAAGGTAAACAGCAGACAGACCTGAATCCTTATCTTTACAAGGTCGAACTCAGAACTTTGTTCAGTTTGTCTCGGTGACGGATAATGGAAGGAAGGGCAGGCAACTGGTCGACTTCATTTAAATAAACAAATAAAAAATAAGATAAACTCTCAGGAATAGATAAATAATATCAAAAATTTGTAAAGTGGAGAAAGCAAGAGCGCGCGAATGCACTCAAGCAAACACAAACAGCACAGCACGATGCGTATTTTTTTTTAAAATTGACAAAATAAATCAAAAATAAATCAAAAATAAAAATAAGTGGAAAAGGCGAGAGTGCGCGAGCACACAGGAGCAAAGACAAGCAGCGCAGCTTGATGCGTAGTAAAAAAAATAATAAATAGACAACTGGTCGACCTCATTAGAAATAAAAACCCAAAAGATTAGATAGACAAACAAACAAACACATAAATGTGGAGAGAAGGGCAGTGCGCGCAGGAGCAAAGGTAAACAGCAGACAGACCTGAATCCTTATCTTTACAAGGTCGACCTCAGAACTTTGTTCAGTTTGTCTCGGTGACGGATAATGGAAGGAAGGGCAGGCAACTGGTCGACTTCATTTAAATAAACAAATAAAAAATAAGATAAACTCTCAGGAATAGATAAATAATAACAAAAAATTGTAAAGTGGAGAAAGCGAGAGCGCGCGAATGCACTAAAGCAAACACAAACAGCACAGCACGATGCGTATTTTTTTTTAAATTGACAAAATAAATCAAAAATAAATCAAAAATAAAAATAAGTGGAAAAGGCAAGAGTGCGCGAGCACACAGGAGCAAAGACAAGCAGCGCAGCTTGATGCGTAGTAACAAAAATAATAAATAGACAACTGGTCGACCTCATTAGAAATAAAAACCCAAAAGATTAGATAGACAAACAAACACATAAATGTGGAGAGAAGGGCAGTGCGCGCAGGAGCAAAGGTAAACAGCAGACAGACCTGAAGCCTTATCTTTACAAGGTCGACCTCAGAACTTTGTTCAGTTTGTCTCGGTGACGGATAATGGAAGGAAGGGCAGGCAACTGGTCGACTTCATTTAAATAAACAAATAAAAAATAAGATAAACTCTCAGGAATAGATAAATAATAACAAAAAAATTGTAAAGTGGAGAAAGCGAGAGCGCGCGAATGCACTCAAGCAAACACAAACAGCACAGCACGATGCGTATTTTTTTTTAAATTGACAAAATAAATCAAAAATAAATCAAAAATAAAAATAAGTGGAAAAGGCGAGAGTGCGCGAGCACACAGGAGCAAAGACAAGCAGCGCAGCTTGATGCGTAGTAAAAAAAATAATAAATAGACAACTGGTCGACCTCATTAGAAATTAAAACCCAAACGATTAGATAGACAAACAAACAAACACATAAATGTGGAGAGAAGGGCAGTGCACGCAGGAGCAAAGGTAAACAGCAGACAGACCTGAATCCTTATCTTTACAAGGTCGAACTCAGAACTTTGTTCAGTTTGTCTCGGTGACGGATAATGGAAGGAAGGGCAGGCAACTGGTCGACTTCATTTAAATAAACAAATAAAAAATAAGATAAACTCTCAGGAATAGATAAATAATATCAAAAATTTGTAAAGTGGAGAAAGCGAGAGCGCGCGAATGCACTCAAGCAAACACAAACAGCACAGCACGATGCGTATTTTTTTTTAAAATTTCAAAATAAATCAAAAATAAATCAAAAATAAAAATAAGTGGAAAAGGCGAGAGTGCGCGAGCACACAGGAGCAAAGACAAGCAGCGCAGCTTGATGCGTAGTAAAAAAAATAATAAATAGACAACTGGTCGACCTCATTAGAAATAAAAACCCAAAAGATTAGATAGACAAACAAACAAACACATAAATGTGGAGAGAAGGGCAGTGCGCGCAGGAGCAAAGGTAAAGAGCAGACAGACCTGAATCCTTATCTTTACAAGGTCGACCTCAGAACTTTGTTCAGTTTGTCTCGGTGACGGATAATTGAAGGAAGGGCAGGCAACTGGTCGACTTCATTTAAATAAACAAATAAAAAATAAGATAAACTCTCAGGAATAGATAAATAATAACAAAAAATTGTAAAGTGGAGAAAGCGAGAGCGCGCGAATGCACTAAAGCAAACACAAACAGCACAGCACGATGCGTATTTTTTTTTAAATTGACAAAATAAATCAAAAATAAATCAAAAATAAAAATAAGTGGAAAAGGCAAGAGTGCGCGAGCACACAGGAGCAAAGACAAGCAGCGCAGCTTGATGCGTAGTAACAAAAATAATAAATAGACAACTGGTCGACCTCATTAGAAATAAAAAACCCAAAAGATTAGATAGACAAACAAACAAACACATAAATGTGGAGAGAGTGGCAGTGCGCTCAGGAGGAAAGGTAAACAGCAGACAGACCTGAAGCCTTATCTTTACAAGGTCGACCTCAGAACTTTGTTCAGTTTGTCTCGGTGACGGATAATGGAAGGAAGGGCAGGCAACTGGTCGACTTAATTTAAATAAACAAATAAAAAATAAGATAAACTCTCAGGAATAGATAAATAATAACAAAAAAAATTGTAAAGTGGAGAAAGCGAGAGCGCGCGAATGCACTCAAGCAAACACAAACAGCACAGCACGATGCGTATTTTTTTTAAAATTGACAAAATAAAATCAAAAATAAATCAAAAATAAAAATAAGTGGAAAAGGCGAGAGTGCGCGAGCACACAGGAGCAAAGACAAGCAGCGCAGCTTGATGCGTAGTAAAAAAAATAATAAATAGACAACTGGTCGACCTCATTAGAGATAAAAACTCAAAAGATTAGATAGACAAACAAACAAACACATAAATGTGGAGAGAAGGGCAGTGCGCGCAGGAACAAAGGTAAACAGCAGACAGACCTGAATCCTTATCTTTACAAGGTCGACCTCAGAACTTTGTTCAGTTTGTCTCGGTGACGGATAATGGAAGGAAGGGCAGGCAACTGGTCAACTTCATTTAAATAAACAAATAAAAATAAGATAAACTCTCAGGAATAGATAAATAATAACAAAAAAAATTGTAAAGTGGAGAAACCGAGAGCGCGCGAATGCACTCAAGCAAACACAAAACAGCACAGCACGATGCGTATTTTTTTTAAATTGACAAAATAAATCAAAAATAACAATAAGTGGAAAAGGCGAGAGTGCGCGAGCACACAGAAGCAAAGACAAGCAGCGCAGCTTGATGCGTAGTAAAAAAAATAATAAATAGACAACTGGTCGACCTCATTAGAAATAAAAACCCAAAAGATTAGATAGACAAACAAACAAACACATAAATGTGGAGAGAAGGGCAGTGCGTGCAGGAGCAAAGGTAAACAGCAGACAGACCTGAATCCTTATCTTTACAAGGTCGACCTCAGAACTTTGTTCAGTTTGTCTCGGTGACGGATAATGGAAGTAAGGGCAGGCAACTGGTCTACTTCATTTAAATAAACAAATAAAAATTAAGATAAACTCTCAGGAATAGATAAATAATAACAAAAAAATTGTAAAGTGGAGAAAGCGATAGCGCGCCTATGCACTCAAGCAAACACAAACAGCACAGCACGATGCGTATTTTTTTTAAATTGACAAAATAAATCAAAAATAAATCAAAAATAAAAATAAGTGGAAAAGGCGAGAGTGCGCGAGCACACAAGAGCAAAGACATGCAGCCCAGCTTGATGCGTAGTAAAAAAAATAATAAATAGACAACTGGTCGACCTCATTAGGAATAAAAACCCAAAAGATTAGATAGACAAACAAACAAACACATAAATGTGGAGAGAAGGGCAGTGCGCGCAGGAGCAAAGGTAAACAGCAGACAGACCTGAAGCCTTATCTTTACAAGGTCGACCTCAGAACTTTGTTCAGTTTGTCTCGGTGACGGATAATGGAAGGAAGGGCAGGCAACTGGTCGACTTCATTTAAATAAACAAATAAAAAATAAGATAAACTCTCAGGAATAGATAAATAATAACAAAAAAATTGTAAAGTGGAGAAAGCGAGAGCGCGCGAATGCACTCAAGCAAACACAAACAGCACAGCACGATGCGTATTTTTTTTTAAATTGACAAAATAAATCAAAAAATAAATCAAAAATAAAAATAAGTGGAAAAGGCGAGAGTGCGCGAGCACACAGGAGCAAAGACAAGCAGCGCAGCTTGATGCGTAGTAAAAAAAATAATAAATAGACAACTGGTCGAACTCATTAGAAATAAAAACCCAAAAGATTAGATAGACAAACAAACAAACACATAAATGTGGAGAGAAGGGCAGTGCGCGCAGGAGCAAAGGTAAACAGCAGACAGACCTGAATCCTTATCTTTACAAGGTCGACCTCAGAACTTTGTTCAGTTTGTCTCGGTGACGGATAATGGAAGGAAGGGCAGCAACTGGTCGACTTCATTTAAATAAACAAATAAAAAATAAGATAAACTCTCAGGAATATATAAATAATATCAAAAAATTGTAAAGTGGAGAAAGCGAGAGCGCGCGAATGCACTCAAGCAAACACAAACAGCACAGCACGATGCGTATTTTTTTTTTTTAAATTGACAAAATAAATCAAAAATAAATCAAAAATAAAAATAAGTGGAAAAGGCGAGAGTGCGCGAGCACACAGGAACAAAGACAAGCAGCGCAGCTTGATGCGTAGTAAAAAAAAATAATAAATAGACAACTGGTCGACCTCATTAGAAATAAAAACCCAAAAGATTAGATAGACAAACAAACAAACACATAAATGTGGACAGAAGGGCAGTGCGCGCAGGAGCAAAGGTAAACAGCAGACAGACCTGAATCCTTATCTTTACAAGTTCGACCTCAGAACTTTGTTCAGTTTGTCTCGGTGACGGATAATGGAAGGAAGGGCAGGCAACTGGTCGACTTCATTTAAATAAACAAATAAAAAATAAGATAAACTCTCAGGAATAGATAAATAATAACAAAAAAATTGTAAAGTGGAGAAAGCAAGAGCGCGCGAATGCACTCTAGCAAACACAAACAGTACAGCACGATGCGTATTTTTTTTTTAAATTGACAAAATAAATCAAAAATAAATCAAAAATAAAAATAAGTGGAAAAGGCGAATGTGCGCGAGCGCACAGGAGCAAAGACAAGCAGCGCAGCTTGATGCGTAGTAAAAAAAATAATAAATAGACAACTGGTCGACCTCATTAGAAATTAAAACCCAAACGATTAGATAGACAAACAAACAAACACATAAATGTGGAGAGAAGGGCAGTGCGCGCAGGAGCAAAGGTAAACAGCAGACAGACCTGAATCCTTATCTTTACAAGGTCGAACTCAGAACTTTGTTCAGTTTGTCTCGGTGACGGATAATGGAAGGAAGGGCAGGCAACTGGTCGACTTCATTTAAATAAACAAATAAAAAATAAGATAAACTCTCAGGAATAGATAAATAATATCAAAAAATTGTAAAGTGGAGAAAGCGAGAGCGCGCGAATGCACTCAAGCAAACACAAACAGCACAGCACGATGCGTATTTTTTTTAAAATTGACAAAATAAATCAAAAATAAATCAAAAATAAAAATAAGTGGAAAAGGCGAGAGTGCGCGAGCACACAGGAGCAAAGACAAGCAGCGCAGCTTGATGCGTAGTAAAAAAAATAATAAATAGACAACTGGTCGACCTCATTAGAAATAAAAACCCAAAAGATTAGATAGACAAACAAACAAACACATAAATGTGGAGAGAAGGGCAGTGCGCGCAGGAGCAAAGGTAAACAGCAGACAGACCTGAATCCTTATCTTTACAAGGTCGACCTCAGAACTTTGTTCAGTTTGTCTCGGTGACGGATAATGGAAGGAAGGGCAGGCAACTGGTCGACTTCATTTAAATAAACAAATAAAAAATAAGATAAACTCTCAGAAATAGATAAATAATAACAAAAAATTGTAAAGTGGAGAAAGCGAGAGCGCGCGAATGCACTCAAGCAAACACAAACAGCACAGCACGATGCGTATTTTTTTTTAAATTGACAAAATAAATCAAAAATAAATCAAAAATAAAAATAAGTGGAAAAGGCGAGAGTGCGCGAGTACACAGGAGCAAAGACAAGCAGCGCAGCTTGATGCGTAGTAAAAAAAATAATAAATAGACAACTGGTCGACCTCATTAGAAATAAAAACCCAAAAGATTAGATAGACAAACAAACAAACACATAAATGTGGAGAGAGTGGCAGTACGCTCAGGAGCAAAGGTAAACAGCAGACAGACCTGAAGCCTTATCTTTACAAGGTCGACCTCAGAACTTTGTTCAGTTTGTCTCGGTGACGGATAATGGAAGGAAGGGCAGGCAACTGGTCGACTTAATTTAAATAAACAAATAAAAAATAAGATAAACTCTCAGGAATAGATAAATAATAACAAAAAAATTGTAAAGTGGAGAAAGCGAGAGCGCGCGAATGCACTCAAGCAAACACAAACAGCACAGCACGATGCGTATTTTTTTTAAAATTGACAAAATAAATCAAAAATAAATCAAAAATAAAAATAAGTGGAAAAGGCGAGAGTGCGCGAGCACACAGGAGCAAAGACAAGCAGCGCAGCTTGATGCGTAGTAAAAAAAAAATAAATAGACAACTGGTCGACCTCATTAGAGATAAAAACCCAAAAGATTAGATAGACAAACAAACAAACACATAGATGTGGAGAGAAGGTCAGTGCGCGCAGGAGCAAAGGTAAACAGCAGACAGACCTGAATCCTTATCTTTACAAGGTCGACCTCAGAACTTTGTTCAGTTTGTCTCGGTGACGGATAATGGAAGGAAGGGCAGGCAACTGGTCGACTTCATTTAAATAAACAAATAAAAAATAAGATAAACTCTCAGGAATAGATAAATAATATCAAAAAATTGTAAAGTGGAGAAAGCGAGAGCGCGCGAATGCACTCAAGCAAACACAAACAGCACAGCACGATGCGTATTTTTTTTTTAAAATTGACAAAATAAATCAAAAATAAATCAAAAATAAAAATAAGTGGAAAAGGCGAGAGTGCGCGAGCACACAGGAACAAAGACAAGCAGCGCAGCTTGATGCGTAGTAAAAAAATAATAAATAGACAACTGGTCGACCTCATTAGAAATAAAAACCCAAAAGATTAGATAGACAAACAAACAAACACATAAATGTGGACAGAAGGGCAGTGCGCGCAGGAGCAAAGGTAAACAGCAGACAGACCTGAATCCTTATCTTTACAAGGTCGACCTCAGAACTTTGTTCAGTTTGTCTCGGTGACGGATAATGGAAGGAAGGGCAGGCAACTGGTCGACTTCATTTAAATAAACAAATAAAAAATAAGATAAACTCTCAGGAATAGATAAATAATAACAAAAAAATTGTAAAGTGGAGAAAGCAAGAGCGCGCGAATGCACTCTAGCAAACACAAACAGTACAGCACGATGCGTATTTTTTTTTAAATTGACAAAATAAATCAAAATAAATCAAAATAAAAATAAGTGGAAAAGGCGAGAGTGCGCGAGCACACAGGAGCAAAGACAAGCAGCGCAGCTTGATGCGTAGTAAAAAAAATAATAAATAGACAACTGGTCGACCTCAT
>NW_025957648.1:0-25272 GCF_023159225.1 Perognathus longimembris pacificus
CAAACAGCACAGCACAATGCGTATTTTTTTTTTAAATTGACAAAATAAATCAAAAATAAATGAAAATAAAAATCAGTGGAAAAGGCGAGAGTGTGCGAGCACACAGGAGCAAAGACAATCAGCGCAGCTTGATGCGTAGTAAAAAAAATAATAAATAGACAACTGGTCGACCTCATTAGAAATAAAAACCCAAAAGATTAGATAGACAAACAAACAAACACATAAATGTGGAGAGAAGGGCAGTGCGCGCAGGAGCAAAGGTAAACAGCAGACAGACCTGAATCCTTACTTTACAAGGTCGACCTCAGAACTTTGTTCAGTTTGTCTCGGTGAGGGATAATGGAAGGAAGGGCAGGCAACTGGTCGACTTCATTTAAATAAACAAATAAAAAATAAGATAAACTCTCAGGAATAGATAAATAATAACAAAAAAATTGTAAAGTGGAAAAAGCGAGAGCGCGCGAATGCACTCAAGCAAACACAAACAGCACAGCACCATGCGTTTATTTTTAAATTGACAAAATAAATCAAAATAAATCAAAAATAAAAATAAGTGGAAAAGGCGAGAGTGCGCGAGCACACAGGAGCAAAGACAAGCAGCGCAGCATGATGCGTAGTAAAAAAAATAATAAATAGACAACTTGTCGACCTCATTAGAAATAAAAACCCAAAAGATTAGATAGACAAACAAACAAACACATAAATGTGGAGAGAAGGGCAGTGCGCGCAGGAGCAAAGGTAAACAGCAGACAGACCTGAATCCTTATCTTTACAAGGTCGACCTCAGAAGTTTGTTCAGTTTGTCTCGGTGACGGATAATGGAAGGAAGGGCAGGCAACTGGTCGACTTCATTTAAATAAACAAATAAAAAATAAGATAAACATTCAGGAATAGATAAATAATAACAAAACAATTGTAAAGTGGAGAAAGCGAGAGCGCGCGAATGCACTCAAGAAACACAAACAGCACAGCACGATGCGTATTTTTTTTAAATTGACAAAATAAATCAAAAATAAATCAAAAATAAAAATAAGTGGAAAAGGCGAGAGTGCGCGAACACACAGGAGCAAAGACAAGCAGCGCAGCTTGATGCGTAGTAAAAAAAATAATAAATAGACAACTGGTCGACCTCATTAGAAATAAAAACCCAAAAGATTAGATAGACAAACAAACAAACACATAAATGTGGAGAGAAGGGCAGTGCGCGCAGGAGCAAAGGTAAACAGCAGACAGACCTGAATCCTTATCTTAACAAGGTCGACCTCAGAACTTTGTTCAGTTTGTCTCGGTGACGGATAATGGAAGGAAGGGCAGGCAACTGGTCGACTTCATTTAAATAAACAAATAAAAAATAAGATAAACTCTCAGGAATAGATAAATAATAACAAAAAAATTGTAAAGTGGAGAAAGCGAGAGCGCGCGAATGCACTCAAGCAAACACAAACAGCACAGCACGATGCGTATTTTTTTTTTAAATTGACAAAATAAATCAAAAATAAATCAAAAATAAAAATAAGTGGAAAAGGCGAGAGTGCGCGAGCACACAGGAGCAAAGACAAGCAGCGCAGCTTGATGCGTAGTAAAAAAAATAATAAATAGACAACTGGTCGACCTCATTAGAAATAAAAACCCAAAAGATTAGATAGACAAACAAACAAACACATAAATGTGGAGAGAAGGGCAGTGCGCGCAGGAGCAAAGGTAAACAGCAGACAGACCTGAATCCTTATCTTTACAAGGTCGACCTCAGAACTTTGTTCAGTTTGTCTCGGTGACGGATAATGGAAGGAAGGGCAGGCAACTGGTCGACTTCATTTAAATAAACAAATAAAAAATAAGATAAACTCTCAGGAATAGATAAATAATAACAAAAAAATTGTAAAGTGGAGAAAGCGAGAGCGCGCGAATGCACTCAAGCAAACACAAACAGCACAGCACGATGCGTATTTTTTTTAAATTGACAAAATAAATCAAAAATAAATCAAAAATAAAAATAAGTGGAAAAGGCGAGAGTGCGCGAGCACACAGGAGCAAAGACAAGCAGCGCAGCTTGATGCGTAGTAAAAAAAATAGTAATAGACAACTGGTCGACCTCATTAGAAATAAAAACCCAAAAGATTAGATAGACAAACAAACAAACACATAAATGTGGAGAGAAGGGCAGTGCGCGCAGGAGCAAAGGTAAACAGCAGACAGACCTGAATCCTTATCTTTACAAGGTCGACCTCAGAACTTTGTTCAGTTTGTCTCGGTGACGGATAATGGAAGGAAGGGCAGGCAACTGGTCGACTTCATTTAAATAAACAAATAAAAAATAAGATAAACTCTCAGGAATAGATAAATAATAACAAAAAAATTGTAAAGTGGAGAAAGCGAGAGCGCGCGAATGCACTCAAGCAAACACAAACAGCACAGCACGATGCGTATTTTTTTTTAAATTGACAAAATAAATCAAAAATAAAAATAAGTGGAAAAGGCGAGAGTGCGCGAGCACACAGGAGCAAAGACAAGCAGCGCAGCTTGATGCGTAGTAAAAAAAATAATAAATAGACAACTGGTCGACCTCATTAGAAATAAAAACCCAAAAGATTAGATAGACAAACAAACAAACACATAAATGTGGAGAGAAGGGCAGTGCGCGCAGGAGCAAAGGTAAACAGCAGACAGACCTGAATCCTTATCTTTACAAGGTCGACCTCAGAACTTTGTTCAGTTTGTCTCGGTGACGGATAATGGAAGGAAGGGCAGGCAACTGGTCGACTTCATTTAAATAAACAAATAAAAAATAAGATAAACTCTCAGGAATAGATAAATAATAACAAAAAAATTGTAAAGTGGAGAAAGCGAGAGCGCGCGAATGCACTCAAGCAAACACAAACAGCACAGCACGATGCGTATTTTTTTTAAATTGACAAAATAAATCAAAAATAAATCAAAAATAAAAATAAGTGGAAAAAGCGAGAGTGCGCGAGCACACAGGAGCAAAGACAAGCAGCGCAGCTTGATGCGTAGTAAAAAAAATAATGAATAGACAACTGGTCGACCTCATTAGAAATAAAAACCCAAAAGATTAGATAGACAAACAAACAAACACATAAATGTGGAGAGAAGGGCAGTGCGCGCAGGAGCAAAGGTAAACAGCAGACAGACCTGAATCCTTATCTTTACAAGGTCGACCTCAGAACGTTGTTCAGTTTGTCTCGGTGACGGATAATGGAAGGAAGGGCAGGCAACTGGTCGACTTCATTTAAATAAACAAATAAAAAATAAGATAAACTCTCAGGAATAGATAAATAATAACAAAAAAATTGTAAAGTGGAGAAAGCGAGAGCGCGCGAATGCACTCAAGCCAACACAAACAGCACAGCACGATGCGTATTTTTTTTAAAATTGACAAAATAAATCAAAAATAAACAAAAATAAAAATAAGTGGAAAAGGCGAGAGTGCGCGAGCACACAGGAGCAAAGACAAGCAGCGCAGCTTGATGCGTAGTAAAAAAAATAATAAATAGACAACTGGTCGACCTCATTAGAAATAAAAACCCAAAAGATTAGATAGACAAACAAACAAACACATAAATGTGGAGAGAAGGGCAGTGCGCGCAGGAGCAAAGGTAAACAGCAGACAGACCTGAATCCTTATCTTTACAAGGTCGACCTCAGAACTTTGTTCAGTTTGTCTCGGTGACGGATAATGGAAGGAAGGGCAGGCAACTGGTCGACTTCATTTAAATAAACAAATAAAAAATAAGATAAACTCTCAGGAATAGATAAATAATAACAAAAAAATTGTAAAGTGGAGAAAGCGAGAGCGCGCGAATGCACTCAAGCAAACACAAACAGCACAGCACGATGCGTATTTTTTTTTAAATTGACAAAATAAATCAAAAATAAATCAAAAATAAAAATAAGTGGAAAAGGCGAGAGTGCGCGAGCACACAGGAGCAAAGACAAGCAGCGCAGCTTGATGCGTAGTAAAAAAAATAATAAATAGACAACTGGTCGACCTCATTAGAAATAAAAACCCAAAAGATTAGATAGACAAACAAACAAACACATAAATGTGGAGAGAAGGGCAGTGCGCGCAGGAGCAAAGGTAAACAGCAGACAGACCTGAATCCTTATCTTTACAAGGTCGACCTCAGAACTTTGTTCAGTTTGTCTCGGTGACGGATAATGGAAGGAAGGGCAGGCAACTGGTCGACTTCATTTAAATAAACAAATAAAAAATAAGATAAACTCTCAGGAATAGATAAATAATAACAAAAAAATTGTAAAGTGGAGAAAGCGAGAGCGCGCGAATGCACTCAAGCAAACACAAACAGCACAGCACGATGCGTATTTTTTTTTAAAATTGACAAAATAAATCAAAAATAAATCAAAAATAAAAATAAGTGGAAAAGGCGAGAGTGCGCGAGCACACAGGAGCAAAGACAAGCAGCGCAGCTTGATGCGTAGTAAAAAAAATAATAAATAGACAACTGGTCGACCTCATTAGAAATAAAAACCCAAAAGATTAGATAGACAAACAAACAAACACATAAATGTGGAGAGAAGGGCAGTGCGCGCAGGAGCAAAGGTAAACAGCAGACAGACCTGAATCCTTATCTTTACTAGGTCGACCTCAGAACTTTGTTCAGTTTGTCTCGGTGACGGATAATGGAAGGAAGGGCAGGCAACTGGTCGACTTCATTTAAATAAACAAATAAAAAATAAGATAAACTCTCAGGAATAGATAAATAATAACAAAAAAATTGTAAAGTGGAGAAAGCGAGAGAGCGCGAATGCACTCAAGCAAACACAAACAGCACAGCACGATGCGTATTTTTTTTAAATTGACAAAATAAATCAAAAATAAATCAAAAATAAAAATAAGTGGAAAAAGCGAGAGTGCGCGAGCACACAGGAGCAAAGACAAGCAGCGCAGCTTGATGCGTAGTAAAAAAAATAATGAATAGACAACTGGTCGACCTCATTAGAAATAAAAACCCAAAAGATTAGATAGACAAACAAACAAACACATAAATGTGGAGAGAAGGGCAGTGCGCGCAGGAGCAAAGGAAAACAGCAGACAGACCTGAATCCTTATCTTTACAAGGTCGACCTCAGAACGTTGTTCAGTATTTCTCGGTGACGGATAATGGAAGGAAGGGCAGGCAACTGGTCGACTTCATTTAAATAAACAAATAAAAAATAAGATAAACTCTCAGGAATAGATAAATAATAACAAAAAAATTGTAAAGTGGAGAAAGCGAGAGCGCGCGAATGCACTCAAGCCAACACAAACAGCACAGCACGATGCGTTTTTTTTTATAAAATTGACAAAATAAATCAAAAATAAAACAAAAATAAAAATAAGTGGAAAAGGCGAGAGTGCGCGAGCACACAGGAGCAAAGACAAGCAGCGCAGCTTGATGCGTAGTAAAAAAAATAATAAATAGACAACTGGTCGACGTCATTAGAAATAAAAACCCAAAAGATTAGATAGACAAACAAACAAACACATAAATGTGGAGAGAAGGGCAGTGCGCGCAGGAGCAAAGGTAAACAGCAGACAGACCTGAATCCTTATCTTTACAAGGTCGACCTCAGAACTTTGTTCAGTTTGTCTCGGTGACGGATAATGGAAGGAAGGGCAGGCAACTGGTCGACTTCATTTAAATAAACAAATAAAAAATAAGATAAACTCTCAGGAATAGATAAATAATAACAAAAAATTGTAAAGTGGAGAAAGCGAGAGCGCGCGAATGCACTCAAGCAAACACAAACAGCACAGCACGATGCGTATTTTTTTTTAAATTGACAAAATAAATCAAAAATAAATTAAAAATAAAAATAAGTGGAAAAGGCGAGAGTGCGCGAGCACACAGGAGCAAAGACAAGCAACACAGCTTGATGCGTAGTAAAAAAAAATAATAAATAGACAACTGGTCGACCTCATTAGAAATAAAAACCCAAAAGATTAGATAGACAAACAAACAAACACATAAATGTGGAGAGAAGGGCAGTGCGGGCAGGAGCAAAGGTAAACAGCAGACAGACCTGAATCCTTATCTTTACAAGGTCGACCTCAGAACTTTGTTCAGTTTGTCTCGGTGACAGATAATGGAAGGAAGGGCAGGCAACTGGTCGACTTCATTTAAATAAACAAATAAAAAATAAGATACACTCTCAGGAATACATAAATAATAACAAAAAAATTGTAAAGTGGAGAAAGCGAGAGCGCGCGATTGCACTCAAGCAAACACAAACAGCACAGCACGATGCGTATTTTTTTTTAAAATTGACAAAATAAATCAAAAATAAATCAAAAATAAAAATAAGTGGAAAAGGCGAGAGTGCGCGAGCACACAGGAGCAAAGACAAGCAGCGCAGCTTGATGCGTAGTAAAAAAAATAGTAATTAGACAACTGGTCGACCTAATTAGAAATAAAAACCCAAAAGATTAGATAGACAAACAAACAAAGACATAAATGTGGAGAGAAGGGCAGTGCGCGCAGGAGCAAATGTAAACAGCAGACAGACCTGAATCCTTATCTTTACAAGGTCGACCTCTGAACTTTGTTCAGTTTGTCTCGGTGACGGATAATGGAAGGAAGGGCAGGCAACTGGTCGACTTCATTTAAATAAACAAATAAAAAATAAGATAAACTCTCAGGAATAGATAAATAATAACAAAAAAATTGTAAAGTGGAGAAAGCGAGAGCGCGCGAATGCACTCAAGCAAACACAAACAGCACAGCACGATGCGTATTTTTTTTAAATTGACAAAATAAATCAAAAATAAATCAAAAATAAAAATAAGTGGAAAAAGCGAGAGTGCGCGAGCACACAGGAGCAAAGACAAGCAGCGCAGCTTGATGCGTAGTAAAAAAAATAATGAATAGACAACTGGTCGACCTCATTAGAAATAAAAACCCAAAAGATTAGATAGACAAACAAACAAACACATAAATGTGGAGAGAAGGGCAGTGCGCGCAGGAGCAAAGGTAAACAGCAGACAGACGTGAATCCTTATGTTTACAAGGTCGACCTCAGAACTTTGTTCAGTTTGTCTCGGTGACGGATAATGGAAGGAAGGGCAGGCAACTGGTCGACTTCATTTAAATAAACAAATAAAAAATAAGATAAACTCTCAGGAATAGATAAATAATAACAAAAAAATTGTAAAGTGGAGAAAGCGAGAGCGTGCGAATGCACTCAAGCAAACACAAACAGCACAGCACGATGCGTATTTTTTTTTAAATTGACAAAATAAATCAAAAATACATGAAAATAAAAATCAGTGGAAAAGGCGAGAGTGTGCGAGCACACAGGAGCAAAGACAATCAGCGCAGCTTGATGCGTAGTAAAAAAAATAATAAATAGACAACTGGTCGACCTCATTAGAAATAAAAACCCAAAAGATTAGATAGACAAACAAACAAACACATAAATGTGGAGAGAAGGGCAGTGCGCGCAGGAGCAAAGGTAAACAGCAGACAGACCTGAATCCTTACTTTACAAGGTCGACCTCAGAACTTTGTTCAGTTTGTCTCGGTGAGGGATAATGGAAGGAAGGGCAGGCAACTGGTCGACTTCATTTAAATAAACAAATAAAAAATAAGATAAACTCTCAGGAATAGATAAATAATAACAAAAAAATTGTAAAGTGGAGAAAGCGAGAGCGCGCGAATGCACTCAAGCAAACACAAACAGCACAGCACCATACGTTTTTTTTTTTAAATTGACAAAATAAATCAAAAATAAATCAAAAATAAAAATAAGTGGAAAAGGCGAGAGTGCGCGAGCACACAGGAGCAAAGACAAGCAGCGCAGCATGATGCGTAGTAAAAAAAATAATAAATAGACAACTTGTCGACCTCATTAGAAATAAAAACCCAAAAGATTAGATAGACAAACAAACAAACACATAAATGTGGAGAGAAGGGCAGTGCGCGCAGGAGCAAAGGTAAACAGCAGACAGACCTGAATCCTTATCTCTACAAGGTCGACCTCAGAAGTTTGTTCAGTTTGTCTCGGTGACGGATAATGGAAGGAAGGGCAGGCAACTGGTCGACTTCATTTAAATAAAAAAATAAAAAATAAGATAAACTCTCAGGAATAGATAAATAATAACAAAAAAATTGTAAAGTGGAGAAAGCGAGAGCGCGCGAATGCACTCAAGAAACACAAACAGCACAGCACGATGCGTATTTTTTTTTAAATTGACAAAATAAATCAAAAATAAATCAAAAATAAAAATAAGTGGAAAAGGCGAGAGTGCGCGAACACACAGGAGCAAAGACAAGCAGCGCAGCTTGATGCGTAGTAAAAAAAATAATAAATAGACAACTGGTCGACCTCATTAGAAATAAAAACCCAAAAGATTACATAGACAAACAAACAAACACATAAATGTGGAGAGAAGGGCAGTGCGCGCAGGAGCAAAGGTAAACAGCAGACAGACCTGAATCCTTATCTTAACAAGGTCGACCTCAGAACTTTGTTCAGTTTGTCTCGGTGACGGATAATGGAAGGAAGGGCAGGCAACTGGTCGACTTCATTTAAATAAACAAATAAAAAATAAGATAAACTCTCAGGAATAGATAAATAATAACAAAAAAATTGTAAAGTGGAGAAAGCGAGAGCGCGCGAATGCACTCAAGCAAACACAAACAGCACAGCACGATGCGTATTTTTTTTAAATTGACAAAATAAATCAAAAATAAATCAAAAATAAAAATAAGTGGAAAAGGCGAGAGTGCGCGAGCACACAGGAGCAAAGACAAGCAGCGCAGCTTGATGCGTAGTAAAAAAAATAATAAATAGACAACTATTCGACCTCATTAGAAATAAAAACCCAAAAGATTAGATAGACAAACAAACAAACACATAAATGTGGAGAGAAGGGCAGTGCGCGCAGGAGCAAAGGTAAACAGCAGACAGACCTGAATCCTTATCTTTACAAGGTCGATCTCAGAACTTTGTTCAGTTTGTTTCGGTGACGGATAATGGAAGGAAGGGCAGGCAACTGGTCGACTTCATTTAAATAAACAAATAAAAAATAAGATAAACCCTCAGGAATAGATAAATAATAACAAAAAAATTGTAAAGTGGAGAAAGCGAGAGCGCGTGAATGCACTCAAGCAAACACAAACAGCACAGCACGATGCGTATTTTTTTTAAATTGACAAAATAAATCAAAAATAAAAATAAGTGGAAAAGGCGAGAGTGCGCGAGCACACAGGAGCAAAGACAAGCAGCGCAGCTTGATGCGTAGTAAAAAAAATAATAAATAGACAACTGGTCGACCTCATTAGAAATAAAAACCCAAAAGATTAGATAGACAAACAAACAAACACATAAATGTGGAGAGAAGGGCAGTGCGGGCAGGAGCAAAGGTAAACAGCAGACAGACCTGAATCCTTATCTTTACAAGGTCGACCTCAGAACTTTGTTATTTTGTCTCGGTGACGGATAATGGAAGGAAGGGCAGGCAACTGGTCAACTTCAGTTAAATAAACAAATAAAAAATAAGATAAACTCTCAGGAATTGATAAATAATAACAAAAAAATTGTAAATTGGAGAAAGCGAGAGCACGCGAATGCACTCAAGCAAACACAAACAGCACAGCACGATGCGTATTTTTTTTCAAAATTGACAAATAAATCAAAAATAAATCAAAAATAAAAATAAGTGGAAAAGGCGAGAGTGCGCGAGCACACAGGAGCAAAGACAAGCAGCGCAGCTTGATGCGTAGTAAAAAAAATAATAAATAGACAACTGGTCGACCTCATTAGAAATAAAAACCCAAAAGATTAGATAGACAAACAAACAAACACATAAATGTGGAGAGAAGGGCAGTGCGCGCAGGAGCAAAGGTAAACAGCAGACAGACCTGAATCCTTATCTTTACAAGGTCGACCTCAGAACTTTGTTCAGTTTGTCTCGGTGACGGATAATGGAAGGAAGGGCAGGCAACTGGTCGACTTCATTTAAATAAACAAATAAAAAATAAGATAAACTCTCAGGAATAGATAAATAATAACAAAAAAATTGTAAGTGGAGAAAGCAATAGCGCGCAAATGCACTCAAGCAAACACAAACAGCACAGCACGATGCGTATTTTTTTTTAATTGACAAAATAAATCAAAAATAAATCAAAAATAAAAATAAGTGGAAAAGGCGAGAGTGCGCGAGCACACAGGAGCAAAGACAAGCAGCGCAGCTTGATGCGTAGTAAAAAAAATAATAAATAGACAACTGGTCGACCTCATTAGAAATAAAAACCCAAAAGATTAGATAGACAAACAAACAAAGACATAAATGTGGAGAGAAGGGCAGTGCGCGCAGGAGCAAAGGTAAACAGCAGACAGACCTGAATCCTTATCTTTACTAGGTCGACCTCAGAACTTTGTTCAGTTTGTCTCGGTGACGGATAATGGAAGGAAGGGCAGGCAACTGGTCGACTTCATTTAAATAAACAAATAAAAAATAAGATAAACTCTCAGGAATAGATAAATAATAACAAAAAAATTGTAAAGTGGAGAAAGCGAGAGCGCGCGAATGCACTCAAGCAAACACAAACAGCACAGCACGATGCGTATTTTTTTTAAATTGACAAAATAAATCAAAAATAAATCAAAAATAAAAATAAGTGGAAAAGGCGAGAGTGCGCGAGCACACAGGAGCAAAGACAAGCAGCGCAGCTTGATGCGTAGTAAAAAAAATAGTAATTAGACAACTGGTCGACCTAATTAGAAATAAAATCCCAAAAGATTAGATAGACAAACAAACAAACACATAAATGTGGAGAGAAGGGCAGTGCGCGCAGGAGCAAAGGTAAACAGCAGACAGACCTGAATCCTTATCTTTACTAGGTCGACCTCAGAATTTTGTTCAGTTTGTCTCGGTGACGGATAATGGAAGGAAGGGCAGGCAACTGGTCGACTTCATTTAAATAAACAAATAATAAATAAGATAAACTCTCAGGAATAGATAAATAATAACAAAAAAATTGTAAAGTGGAGAAAGCGAGAGCGCGCGAATGCACTCAAGCAAACACAAACAGCACAGCACGATGCGTATTTTTTTAAAATTGACAAAATAAATCAAAAATAAAAATAAGTGGAAAAGGCGAGAGTGCGTGAGCACACAGGAGCAAAGACAAGCAGCGCAGCTTGATGCGTAGTAAAAAAAATAATAAATAGACAACTGGTCGACCTCATTAGAAATAAAAACCCAAAAGATTAGATAGACAAACAAACAAAGACATAAATGTGGAGAGAAGGGCAGTGCGCGCAGGAGCAAAGGTAAACAGCAGACAGACCTGAATCCTTATCTTTACTAGGTCGACCTCAGAACTTTGTTCAGTTTGTCTCGGTGACGGATAATGGAAGGAAGGGCAGGCAACTGGTCGACTTCATTTAAATAAACAAATAAAAAATAAGATAAACTCTCAGGAATAGATAAATAATAACAAAAAAATTGTAAAGTGGAGAAAGCGAGAGCGCGCGAATGCACTCAAGCAAACACAAACAGCACAGCACGATGCGTATTTTTTTTAAATTGACAAAATAAATCAAAAATAAATCAAAAATAAAAATAAGTGGAAAAAGCGAGAGTGCGCGAGCACACAGGAGCAAAGACAAGCAGCGCAGCTTGATGCGTAGTAAAAAAAATAATGAATAGACAACTGGTCGACCTCATTAGAAATAAAAACCCAAAAGATTAGATAGACAAACAAACAAACACATAAATGTGGAGAGAAGGGCAGTGCGCGCAGGAGCAAAGGTAAACAGCAGACAGACGTGAATCCTTATGTTTACAAGGTCGACCTCAGAACTTTGTTCAGTTTGTCTCGGTGACGGATAATGGAAGGAAGGGCAGGCAACTGGTCGACTTCATTTAAATAAACAAATAAAAAATAAGATAAACTCTCAGGAATAGATAAATAATAACAAAAAAATTGTAAAGTGGAGAAAGCGAGAGCGCGCGAATGCACTCAAGCAAACACAAACAGCACAGCACGATGCGTATTTTTTTTCAAATTGACAAAATAAATCAAAAATAAATCAAAAATAAAAATCAGTGGAAAAGGCGAGAGTCTGCGAGCACACAGGAGCAAAGACAATCAGCGCAGCTTGATGCGTAGTAAAAAAAATAATAAATAGACAACTGGTCGACCTCATTAGAAATAAAAACCCAAAAGATTAGATAGACAAACAAACAAACACATAAATGTGGGGAGAAGGGCAGTGCGCGCAGGAGCAAAGGTAAACAGCAGACAGACCTGAATCCTTATCTTTACAAGGTCGACCTCAGAACTTTGTTCAGTTTGTCTCGGTGACGGATAATGGAAGGAAGGGCAGGCAACTGGTCGACTTCATTTAAATAAACAAATAAAAAATAAGATAAACTCTCAGGAATAGATAAATAATAACAAAAAAATTGTAAAGTGGAGAAAGCGAGAGCGCGCGAATGCACTCAAGCAAACACAAACAGCACAGCACGATGCGTATTTTTTTTAAAATTGACAAAATAAATCAAAAATAAATCAAAAATAAAAATCAGTGGAAAAGGCGAGAGTGTGCGAGCACACAGGAGCAAAGACAATCAGCGCAGCTTGATGCGTAGTAAAAAAAATAATAAATAGACAACTGGTCGACCTAATTAGAAATAAAAACCCAAAAGATTAGATAGACAAACAAACAAAGACATAAATGTGGAGAGAAGGGCAGTGCGCGCAGGAGCAAAGGTAAACAGCAGACAGACCTGAATCCTTATCTTTACAAGGTCGACCTCAGAACTTTGTTCAGTTTGTCTCGGTGACGGATAATGGAAGGAAGGGCAGGCAACTGGTCGACTTCATTTAAATAAACAAATAAAAAATAAGATAAACTCTCAGGAATAGATAAATAATAACAAAAAAATTGTAAAGTGGAGAAAGCGAGAGCGCGGAATGCACTCAAGCAAACACAAACAGCACAGCACGATGCGTATTTTTTTTTAAATTAACAAAATAAATCAAAAATAAATCAAAAATAAAAATAAGTGGAAAAGGCGAGAGTGCGCGAGCACACAGGAGCAAAGACAAGCAGCGCAGCTTGATGCGTAGTAAAAAAAATAGTAATTAGACAACTGGTCGACCTAATTAGAAATAAAAACCCAAAAGATTAGATAGACAAACAAACAAAGACATAAATGTGGAGAGAAGGGCAGTGCGCGCAGGAGCAAAGGTAAACAGCAGACAGACCTGAATCCTTATCTTTACTAGGTCGACCTCAGAATTTTGTTCAGTTTGTCTCGGTGACGGATAATGGAAGGAAGGGCAGGCAACTGGTCGACTTCATTTAAATAAACAAATAATAAATAAGATAAACTCTCAGGAATAGATAAATAATAACAAAAAAATTGTAAAGTGGAGAAAGCGAGAGCGCGCGAATGCACTCAAGCAAACACAAACAGCACAGCACGATGCGTATTTTTTTAAAATTGACAAAATAAATCAAAAATAAAAATAAGTGGAAAAGGCGAGAGTGCGTGAGCACACAGGAGCAAAGACAAGCAGCGCAGCTTGATGCGTAGTAAAAAAAATAATAAATAGACAACTGGTCGACCTCATTAGAAATAAAAACCCAAAAGATTAGATAGACAAACAAACAAAGACATAAATGTGGAGAGAAGGGCAGTGCGCGCAGGAGCAAAGGTAAACAGCAGACAGACCTGAATCCTTATCTTTACTAGGTCGACCTCAGAACTTTGTTCAGTTTGTCTCGGTGACGGATAATGGAAGGAAGGGCAGGCAACTGGTCGACTTCATTTAAATAAACAAATAAAAAATAAGATAAACTCTCAGGAATAGATAAATAATAACAAAAAAATTGTAAAGTGGAGAAAGCGAGAGCGCGCGAATGCACTCAAGCAAACACAAACAGCACAGCACGATGAGTATTTTTTTTAAATTGACAAAATAAATCAAAAATAAATCAAAAATAAAAATAAGTGGAAAAAGCGAGAGTGCGCGAGCACACAGGAGCAAAGACAAGCAGCGCAGCTTGATGCGTAGTAAAAAAAATAATGAATAGACAACTGGTCGCCCTCATTAGAAATAAAAACCCAAAAGATTAGATAGACAAACAAACAAACACATAAATGTGGAGAGAAGGGCAGTGCGCGCAGGAGCAAAGGTAAACAGCAGACAGACGTGAATCCTTATGTTTACAAGGTCGACCTCAGAACTTTGTTCAGTTTGTCTCGGTGACGGATAATGGAAGGAAGGGCAGGCAACTGGTCGACTTCATTTAAATAAACAAATAAAAAATAAGATAAACTCTCAGGAATAGATAAATAATAACAAAAAAATTGTAAAGTGGAGAAAGCGAGAGCGCGCGAATGCACTCAAGCAAACACAAACAGCACAGCACGATGCGTATTTTTTTTCAAATTGACAAAATAAATCAAAAATAAATCAAAAATAAAAATCAGTGGAAAAGGCGAGAGTCTGCGAGCACACAGGAGCAAAGACAATCAGCGCAGCTTGATGCGTAGTAAAAAAAATAATAAATAGACAACTGGTCGACCTCATTAGAAATAAAAACCCAAAAGATTAGATAGACAAACAAACAAACACATAAATGTGGGGAGAAGGGCAGTGCGCGCAGGAGCAAAGGTAAACAGCAGACAGACCTGAATCCTTATCTTTACAAGGTCGACCTCAGAACTTTGTTCAGTTTGTCTCGGTGACGGATAATGGAAGGAAGGGCAGGCAACTGGTCGACTTCATTTAAATAAACAAATAAAAAATAAGATAAACTCTCAGGAATAGATAAATAATAACAAAAAAATTGTAAAGTGGAGAAAGCGAGAGCGCGCGAATGCACTCAAGCAAACACAAACAGCACAGCACGATGCGTATTCTTTTTTTAAATTGACAAAATAAATCAAAAATAAAAATAAGTGGAAAAGGCGAGAGTGCGCGAGCACACAGGAGCAAAGACAAGCAGCGCAGCTTGATGCGTAGTAAAAAAAATAATAAATAGACAACTGGTCGACCTCATTAGAAATAAAAACCCAAAAGATTAGATAGACAAACAAACAAACACATAAATGTGGAGAGAAGGGCAGTGCGCGCAGGAGCAAAGGTAAACAGCAGACAGACCTGAATCCTTATCTTTACAAGGTCGACCTCAGAACTTTGTTCAGTTTGTCTCGGTGACGGATAATGGAAGGAAGGGCAGGCAACTGGTCGACTTCATTTAAATAAACAAATAAAAAATAAGATAAACACTCAGGAATAGATAAATAATAACAAAAAAATTGTAAAGTGGAGAAAGCGAGAGCGCGCGAATGCACTCAAGAAACACAAACAGCACAGCACGATGCGTATTTTTTTTAAATTGACAAAATAAATAAAAAATAAATCAAAAATAAAAATAAGTGGAAAAGGCGAGTGTGCGCGAACACACAGGAGCAAAGACAAGCAGCGCAGCTTGATGCGTAGTAAAAAAAATAATAAATAGACAACTGGTCGACCTCATTAGAAATAAAAACCCAAAAGATTACATAGACAAACAAACAAACACATAAATGTGGAGAGAAAGGCAGTGCGCGCAGGAGCAAAGGTAAACAGCAGACAGACCTGAATCCTTATCTTAACAAGGTCGACCTCAGAACTTTGTTCAGTTTGTCTCGGTGACGGATAATGGAAGGAAGGGCAGGCAACTGGTCGACTTCATTTCAATAAACAAATAAAAAATAAGATAAACTCTCAGGAATAGATAAATAATAACAAAAAAATTGTAAAGTGGAGAAAGCGAGAGCGCGCGAATGCACTCAAGCAAACACAAACAGCACAGCACGATGCGTATTTTTTTTCAAATTGACAAAATAAATCAAAAATAAATCAAAAATAAAAATCAGTGGAAAAGGCGAGAGTGTGCGAGCACACAGGAGCAAAGACAATCAGCGCAGCTTGATGCGTAGTAAAAAAAATAATAAATAGACAACTGGTCGACCTCATTAGAAATAAAAACCCAAAAGATTAGATAGACAAACAAACAAACACATAAATGTGGAGAGAAGGGCAGTGCGCGCAGGAGCAAAGGTAAACAGCAGACAGACCTGAATCCTTATCTTTACAAGGTCGACCTCAGAACTTTGTTCAGTTTGTCTCGGTGACGGATAATGGAAGGAAGGGCAGGCAACTGGTCGACTTCATTTAAATAAACAAATAAAAAATAAGATAAACTCTCAGGAATAGATAAATAATAACAAAAAAATTGTAAAGTGGAGAAAGCGAGAGCGCGGAATGCACTCAAGCAAACACAAACAGCACAGCACGATGCGTATTTTTTTTTAAATTGACAAAATAAATCAAAAATAAAAATAAGTGGAAAAGGCGAGAGTGCGCGAGCACACAGGAGCAAAGACAAGCAGCACAGCTTGATGCGTAGTAAAAAAAATAATAAATAGACAACTGGTCGACCTCATTAGAAATAAAAACCCAAAAGATTAGATAGACAAACAAACAAACACATAAATGTGGAGAGAAGGGCAGTGCGGGCAGGAGCCAAGGTAAACAGCAGACAGACCTGAATCCTTATCTTTACAAGGTCGACCTCAGAACTTTGTTTAGTTTGTCTCGGTGACGGATAATGGAAGGAAGGGCAGGCAACTGGTCAACTTCATTTAAATAAACAAATAAAAAATAAGATAAACTCTCAGGAATAGATAAATAATAACAAAAAAATTGTAAAGTGGAGAAAGCGAGAGCGCGCGAATGCACTCAAGCAAACACAAACAGCACAGCACGATGCGTATTTTTTTAAAATTGACAAAATAAATCAAAAATAAAAATAAGTGGAAAAGGCGAGAGTGCGTGAGCACACAGGAGCAAAGTCAAGCAGCGCAGCTTGATGCGTAGTAAAAAAAATAATAAATAGACAACTGGTCGACCTCATTAGAAATAAAAACCCAAAAGATTAGATAGACAAACAAACAAACACATAAATGTGGAGAGAAGGGCAGTGCGCGCAGGAGCAAAGGTAAACAGCAGACAGACCTGAATCCTTATTTTACAAGGTCGACCTCAGAACTTTGTTCAGTTTGTCTCGGTGACGGATAATGGAAGGAAAGGCAGGCAACAGGTCGACTTCATTTAAATAAACAAATAAAAAATAAGATAAACTCTCAGGAATAGATAAATAATAACAAAAAAATTGTAAAGTGGAGAAAGCGAGAGCGCGCGAATGCACTCAAGCCAACACAAACAGCACAGCACGATGCGTTTTTTTTTTATAAAATTGACAAAATAAATCAAAAATAAATCAAAAATAAAAATAAGTGGAAAAGGCGAGAGTGCGCGAGCACACAGGAGCAAAGACAAGCAGCGCAGCTCGATGCGTAGTAAAAAAAATAATAAATAGACAACTGGTCGACCTCATTAGAAATAAAAACCCAAAAGATTAGATAGACAAACAAACAAAGACATAAATGTGGAGAGAAGGGCAGTGCGCGCAGGAGCAAAGGTAAACAGCAGACAGACCTGAATCCTTATCTTTACAAGGTCGACCTCAGAACTTTGTTCAGTTTGTCTGGTGACGGATAATGGAAGGAAGGGCAGGCAACTGGTCGACTTCATTTAAATAAACAAATAAAAAATAAGATAAACTCTCAGGAATAGATAAATAATAACAAAAAATTGTAAAGTGGAGAAAGCGAGAGCGCGCGAATGCACTCAAGCAAACACAAACAGCACAGCACGATGCGTATTTTTTTTTAAATTGACAAAATAAATTAAAAATAAATCAAAAATAAAAATAAGTGGAAAAGGCGAGAGTGCGCGAGCACACAGGAGCAAAGACAAGCATCACAGCTTGATGCGTAGTAAAAAAAAATAATAAATAGACAACTGGTCGACCTCATTAGAAATAAAAACCCAAAAGATTAGATAGACAAACAAACAAACACATAAATGTGGAGAGAAGGGCAGTGCGCGCAGGAGCAAAGGTAAACAGCAGACAGACCTGAATCCTTATCTTTACAAGGTCAACCTCAGAACTTTGTTCAGTTTGTCTCGGTGACAGATAATGGAAGGAAGGGCAGGCAACTGGTCGACTTCATTTAAATAAACAAATAAAAAATAAGATACACTCTCAGGAATACATAAATAATAACAAAAAAATTGTAAAGTGGAGAAAGCGAGAGCGCGCGATTGCACTCAAGCAAACATAAACAGCACAGCACGATGCGAATTTTTTTTTAAAATTGACAAAATAAATCAAATATAAATCAAAAATAAAAATAAGTGGAAAAGGCGAGAGTGCGCGAGCACACAGGAGCAAAGACAAGCAGCGCAGCTTGATGCGTAGTAAAAAAAATAGTAATTAGACAACTGGTCGACCTAACTAGAAATAAAAACCCAAAAGATTAGATAGACAAACAAACAAACACATAAATGTGGAGAGAAGGGCAGTGCGCGCAGGAGCAAAGGTAAACAGCAGACAGACCTGAATCCTTATCTTTACAAGGTCGACCTCAGAACTTTGTTCAGTTTGTCTCGGTGACGGATAATGGAAGGAAGGGCAGGCAACTGGTCGACTTCATTTAAATAAACAAATAAAAAATAAGATAAACTCTCAGGAATAGATAAATAATAACAAAAAATTGTAAAGTGGAGAAAGCGAGAGCACGCGAATGCACTCAAGCAAACACAAACAGCACAGCACGATGCGTATTTTTTTTAAATTGACAAAATAAATCAAAAATAAAAATAAGTGGAAAAGGCGAGAGTGCGCGAGCACACAGGAGCAAAGACAAGCAGCGCAGCTTGATGCATAGTAAAAAAAATAATGAATAGACAACTGGTCGACCTCATTAGAAATAAAAACCCAAAAGATTAGATAGACAAACAAACAAACACATAAATGTGGAGAGAAGGGCAGTGCGCGCAGGAGCAAAGGTAAACAGCAGACAGACGTGAATCCTTATGTTTACAAGGTCGACCTCAGAACTTTGTTCAGTTTGTCTCGGTGACGGATAATGGAAGGAAGGGCAGGCAACTGGTCGACTTCATTTAAATAAACAAATAAAAAATAAGATAAACTCTCAGGAATAGATAAATAATAACAAAAAAATTGTAAAGTGGAGAAAGCGAGAGCGCGCGAATGCACTCAAGCAAACACAAACAGCACAGCACGATGCGTATTTTTTTTTCAAATTGACAAAATAAATCAAAAATAAATCAAAAATAAAAATCAGTGGAAAAGGCGAGAGTGTGCGAGCACACAGGAGCAAAGACAATCAGCGCAGCTTGATGCGTAGTAAAAAAAATAATAAATAGACAACTGGTCGACCTCATTAGAAATAAAAACCCAAAAGATTAGATAGACAAACAAACAAACACATAAATGTGGAGAGAAGGGCAGTGCGCGCAGGAGCAAAGGTAAACAGCAGACAGACCTGAATCCTTATCTTTACAAGGTCGACCTCAGAACTTTGTTCAGTTTGTCTCGGTGACGGATAATGGAAGGAAGGGCAGGCAACTGGTCGACTTCATTTAAATAAACAAATAAAAAATAAGATAAACTCTCAGGAATAGATAAATAATAACAAAAAAATTGTAAAGTGGAGAAAGCGAGAGCGCGGAATGCACTCAAGCAAACACAAACAGCACAGCACGATGCGTATTTTTTTTTAAATTAACAAAATAAATCAAAAATAAATCAAAAATAAAAATAAGTGGAAAAGGCGAGAGTGCGCGAGCACACAGGAGCAAAGACAAGCAGCGCAGCTTGATGCGTAGTAAAAAAAATAGTAATTAGACAACTGGTCGACCTAATTAGAAATAAAAACCCAAAAGATTAGATAGACAAACAAACAAAGACGTAAATGTGGAGAGAAGGGCAGTGCGCGCAGGAGCAAAGGTAAACAGCAGACAGACCTGAATCCTTATATTTACTAGGTCGACCTCAGAATTTTGTTCAGTTTGTCTCGGTGACGGATAATGGAAGGAAGGGCAGGCAACTGGTCGACTTCATTTAAATAAACAAATAATAAATAAGATAAACTCTCAGGAATAGATAAATAATAACAAAAAAATTGTAAAGTGGAGAAAGCGAGAGCGCGCGAATGCACTCAAGCAAACACAAACAGCACAGCACGATGCGTATTTTTTTAAAATTGACAAAATAAATCAAAAATAAAAATAAGTGGAAAAGGCGAGAGTGCGCGAGCACACAGGAGCAAAGACAAGCAGCGCAGCTTGATGCGTAGTAAAAAAAATAATAAATAGACAACTGGTCGACCTCATTAGAAATAAAAACCCAAAAGATTAGATAGACAAACAAACAAACACATAAATGTGGAGAGAAGGGCAGTGCGCGCAGGAGCAAAGGTAAACAGCAGACAGACCTGAATCCTTATTTTTACAAGGTCGACCTCAGAACTTTGTTCAGTTTGTCTCGGTGACGGATAATGGAAGGAAGGGCAGGCAACTGGTCGACTTCATTTCAATAAACAAATAAAAAATAAGATAAACTCTCAGGAATAGATAAATAATAACAAAAAAAATTGTAAAGTGGAGAAAGCGAGAGCGCGCGAATGCACTCAAGCAAACACAAACAGCACAGCACGATGCGTATTTTTTTTCAAATTGACAAAATAAATCAAAAATAAATCAAAAATAAAAATCAGTGGAAAAGGCGAGAGTGTGCGAGCACACAGGAGCAAAGACAATCAGCGCAGCTTGATGCGTAGTAAAAAAAATAATAAATAGACAACTGGTCGACCTCATTAGAAATAAAAACCCAAAAGATTAGATAGACAAACAAACAAACACATAAATGTGGAGAGAAGGGCAGTGCGCGCAGGAGCAAAGGTAAACAGCAGACAGACCTGAATCCTTATCTTTACAAGGTCGACCTCAGAACTTTGTTCAGTTTGTCTCGGTGACGGATAATGGAAGGAAGGGCAGGCAACTGGTCGACTTCATTTAAATAAACAAATAAAAAATAAGATAAACTCTCAGGAATAGATAAATAATAACAAAAAAATTGTAAAGTGGAGAAAGCGAGAGCGCGGAATGCACTCAAGCAAACACAAACAGCACAGCACGATGCGTATTTTTTTTTAAATTAACAAAATAAATCAAAAATAAATCAAAAATAAAAATAAGTGGAAAAGGCGAGAGTGCGCGAGCACACAGGAGCAAAGACAAGCAGCGCAGCTTGATGCGTAGTAAAAAAAAATAGTAATTAGACAACTGGTCGACCTAATTAGAAATAAAAACCCAAAAGATTAGATAGACAAACAAACAAAGACATAAATGTGGAGAGAAGGGCAGTGCGCGCAGGAGCAAAGGTAAACAGCAGACAGACCTGAATCCTTATCTTTACTAGGTCGACCTCAGAATTTTGTTCAGTTTGTCTCGGTGACGGATAATGGAAGGAAGGGCAGGCAACTGGTCGACTTCATTTAAATAAACAAATAATAAAGAAGATAAACTCTCAGGAATAGATAAATAATAACAAAAAAATTGTAAAGTGGAGAAAGCGAGAGCGCGCGAATGCACTCAAGCAAACACAAACAGCACAGCACGATGCGTATTTTTTTAAAATTGACAAAATAAATCAAAAATAAAAATAAGTGGAAAAGGCGAGAGTGCGTGAGCACACAGGAGCAAAGACAAGCAGCGCAGCTTGATGCGTAGTAAAAAAAATAATAAATAGACAACTGGTCGACCTCATTAGAAATAAAAACCCAAAAGATTAGATAGACAAACAAACAAACACATAAATGTGGAGAGAAGGGCAGTGCGCGCAGGAGCAAAGGTAAACAGCAGACAGACCTGAATCCTTATTTTTACAAGGTCGACCTCAGAACTTTGTTCAGTTTGTCTCGGTGACGGATAATGGAAGGAAAGGCAGGCAACAGGTCGACTTCATTTAAATAAACAAATAAAAAATAAGATAAACTCTCAGGAATAGATAAATAATAACAAAAAAATTGTAAAGTGGAGAAAGCGAGAGCGCGCGAATGCACTCAAGCAAACACAAACAGCACAGCACGATGCGTATTTTTTTTAAATTAACAAAATAAATCAAAAATAAATCAAAAATAAAATAAGTGGAAAAGGCGAGAGTGCGCGAGCACACAGGAGCAAAGACAAGCAGCGCAGCTTGATGCATAGTAAAAAAAATAATAAATAGACAACTGGTCGACCTCATTAGAAATAAAATCCCGAAAGATTACATAGACAAACAAACAAACACATAAATGTGGAGAGAAGGACAGTGCGCGCAGGAGCAAAGGTAAACAGCAGACAGACCTGAATCCTTATCTTTACAAGGTCGACCTCAGAACTTTGTTCAGTTTGTCTCGGTGACGGATAATGGAAGGAAGGGCAGGCTACTGGTCAACTTCATTTAAATAAACAAATAAAAAATAAGATAAACTCTCAGGAATAGATAAATAATAACAAAAAAATTGTAAATTGGAGAAAGCGAGAGCACGCGAATGCACTCAAGCAAACACAAACAGCACAGCACGATGCGTATTTTTTTTTAAATTAACAAAATAAATCAAAAATAAATCAAAAATAAAAATAAGTGGAAAAGGCGAGAGTGCGCGAGCACACAGGAGCAAAGACAAGCAGCGCAGCTTGATGCGTAGTAAAAAAAATAATAAATAGACAACTGGTCGACCTCATTAGAAATAAAAACCCAAAAGATTAGATAGACAAACAAACAAACACATAAATGTGGAGAGAAGGGCAGTGCGCGCAGGAGCAAAGGTAAACAGCAGACAGACCTGAATCCTTATCTTTACAAGGTCGACCTCAGAACTTTGTTCAGTTTGTCTCGGTGACGGATAATGGAAGGAAGGGCAGGCAACTGGTCGACTTCATTTAAATAAACAAATAAAAAATAAGATAAACTCTCAGGAATAGATAAATAATAACAAAAAAATTGTAAAGTGGAGAAAGCGAGAGCGCGCGAATGCACTCAAGCAAACACAAACAGCACAGCACGATGCGTATTTTTTTTTCAAATTGACAAAATAAATCAAAAATAAATCAAAAATAAAAATCAGTGGAAAAGGCGAGAGTGTGCGAGCACACAGGAGCAAAGACAATCAGCGCAGCTTGATGCGTAGTAAAAAAAATAATAAATAGACAACTGGTCGACCTCATTAGAAATAAAAACCCAAAAGATTAGATAGACAAACAAACAAACACATAAATGTGGAGAGAAGGGCAGTGCGCGCAGGAGCAAAGGTAAACAGCAGACAGACCTGAATCCTTATCTTTACAAGGTCGACCTCAGAACTTTGTTCAGTTTGTCTCGGTGACGGATAATGGAAGGAAGGGCAGGCAACTGGTCGACTTCATTTAAATAAACAAATAAAAAATAAGATAAACTCTCAGGAATAGATAAATAATAACAAAAAAATTGTAAAGTGGAGAAAGCGAGAGCGCGGAATGCACTCAAGCAAACACAAACAGCACAGCACGATGCGTATTTTTTTTTAAATTAACAAAATAAATCAAAAATAAATCAAAAATAAAAATAAGTGGAAAAGGCGAGAGTGCGCGAGCACACAGGAGCAAAGACAAGCAGCGCAGCTTGATGCGTAGTAAAAAAAATAGTAATTAGACAACTGGTCGACCTAATTAGAAATAAAAACCCAAAAGATTAGATAGACAAACAAACAAAGACGTAAATGTGGAGAGAAGGGCAGTGCGCGCAGGAGCAAAGGTAAACAGCAGACAGACCTGAATCCTTATCTTTACTAGGTCGACCTCAGAATTTTGTTCAGTTTGTCTCGGTGACGGATAATGGAAGGAAGGGCAGGCAACTGGTCGACTTCATTTAAATAAACAAATAATAAATAAGATAAACTCTCAGGAATAGATAAATAATAACAAAAAAATTGTAAAGTGGAGAAAGCGAGAGCGCGCGAATGCACTCAAGCAAACACAAACAGCACAGCACGATGCGTATTTTTTTAAAATTGACAAAATAAATCAAAAATAAAAATAAGTGGAAAAGGCGAGAGTGCGCGAGCACACAGGAGCAAAGACAAGCAGCGCAGCTTGATGCGTAGTAAAAAAAATAATAAATAGACAACTGGTCGACCTCATTAGAAATAAAAACCCAAAAGATTAGATAGACAAACAAACAAACACATAAATGTGGAGAGAAGGGCAGTGCGCGCAGGAGCAAAGGTAAACAGCAGACAGACCTGAATCCTTATTTTTACAAGGTCGACCTCAGAACTTTGTTCAGTTTGTCTCGGTGACGGATAATGGAAGGAAGGGCAGGCAACTGGTCGACTTCATTTCAATAAACAAATAAAAAATAAGATAAACTCTCAGGAATAGATAAATAATAACAAAAAAATTGTAAAGTGGAGAAAGCGAGAGCGCGCGAATGCACTCAAGCAAACACAAACAGCACAGCACGATGCGTATTTTTTTTCAAATTGACAAAATAAATCAAAAATAAATCAAAAATAAAAATCAGTGGAAAAGGCGAGAGTGTGCGAGCACACAGGAGCAAAGACAATCAGCGCAGCTTGATGCGTAGTAAAAAAAATAATAAATAGACAACTGGTCGACCTCATTAGAAATAAAAACCCAAAAGATTAGATAGACAAACAAACAAACACATAAATGTGGAGAGAAGGGCAGTGCGCGCAGGAGCAAAGGTAAACAGCAGACAGACCTGAATCCTTATCTTTACAAGGTCGACCTCAGAACTTTGTTCAGTTTGTCTCGGTGACGGATAATGGAAGGAAGGGCAGGCAACTGGTCGACTTCATTTAAATAAACAAATAAAAAATAAGATAAACTCTCAGGAATAGATAAATAATAACAAAAAAATTGTAAAGTGGAGAAAGCGAGAGCGCGGAATGCACTCAAGCAAACACAAACAGCACAGCACGATGCGTATTTTTTTTTAAATTAACAAAATAAATCAAAAATAAATCAAAAATAAAAATAAGTGGAAAAGGCGAGAGTGCGCGAGCACACAGGAGCAAAGACAAGCAGCGCAGCTTGATGCGTAGTAAAAAAATAGTAATTAGACAACTGGTCGACCTAATTAGAAATAAAAACCCAAAAGATTAGATAGACAAACAAACAAAGACATAAATGTGGAGAGAAGGGCAGTGCGCGCAGGAGCAAAGGTAAACAGCAGACAGACCTGAATCCTTATCTTTACTAGGTCGACCTCAGAATTTTGTTCAGTTTGTCTCGGTGACGGATAATGGAAGGAAGGGCAGGCAAC
>NW_025957649.1:0-40959 GCF_023159225.1 Perognathus longimembris pacificus
TCGCGCGCTCTCGCTTTCTCCACTTTACAATTTTTTTGTTATTATTTATCTATTCCTGAGAGTTTATCTTATTTTTTATTTGTTTATTTAAATGAAGTCGACCAGTTGCCTACCCTTCCTTCCATTATCCGTCACCGAGACAAACTGAACAAAGTTCTGAGGTCGACCTTGTAAAGATAAGGATTCAGGTCTGTCTGCTGTTTACCATTTGCTCCTGCACGCACTGCCCCTTCTCTCCACATTATGTGTTTGTTTGTTTGTCTATCTAATCTTTTGGTTTTATTTCTAATGAGGTCGACCAGTTGTCTATTTATTATTTTTTTTACTACGCATCAAGCTGCCATGCTTGTCTTTGCTCCTGTGTGCTCGCGCCCTCTAGCCTTTTCCACTTATTTTTATCTTTGATTTATTTTTGATTTATTTTGTCAATTTAAAAAAAAATTACGCATCGTGCTGTGCGGTTTGTGTTTGCTTGAGAGAATTCGCGCGCTCCTCGCTTTCTCCACTTTACAATTTTTTTTGTTATTATTTATCTATTCCTGAGAGTTTATCTTATTTTTTATTTGTTTATTTAAATGAAGTCGACCAGTTGCCTGCCCTTCCTTCCATTATCCGTCACCGAGACAAACTGAACAAAGTTCTGAGATCGACCTTGTAAAGATAAGGATTCAGGTCTGTCTGCTGTTTACCTTTGCTCCTGCGCGCACTGCCCTCTCTCTCCACATTTATGTGTTTGTTTGTCTATCTAATCTTTTGGGTTTTTATTTCTAATGAGGTCGACCAGTTGTCTATTTATTATTTTTTTTACTACGCATCAAGCTTCGCTGCTTGTCTCTGCTCCTGTGTGCTCGCGCACTCTCTCGCCTTTTCCACTTATTTTTATTTTTGATTTATTTTGGATTTATTTTGTCAATTTATAAAAAATACTCATCGTGCTGTGCTATTTGTGTTTACTTGAGTGCATTCGCGCGCTCTCGCTTTCTCCACTTTACAATTTTTTTGTTATTATTTATCTATTCCTGAGAGTTTATCTTATTTTTTATTTGTTTAATTAAATGAAGTCGACCAGTTGCCTACCCTTCCTTCCATTATCCGTCACCGAGACAAACTGAACAAAGTTCTGAGGTCGACCTTGTAAAGATAAGGATTCAGGTCTGTCTGCTGTTTACATTTGCTCCTGCACGCACTGCCCTTCTCTCCACATTTATGTGTTTGTTTGTTTGTCTATCTAATCTTTTGGGTTTTATTTCTAATGAGGTCGACCAGTTGTCTATTTATTATTTTTTTTACTACGCATCAAGCTGCCATGCTTGTCTTTGCTCCTGTGTGCTCGCGCCCTCTAGCCTTTTCCACTTATTTTTATCTTTGATTTATTTTTGATTTATTTTGTCAATTAAAAAAAAAATACGCATCGTGCTGTGCTGTTTGTGTTTGCTTGAGAGCATTCGCGCGCTCTCGCTTTCTCCACTTTACAATTTTTTTTGTTATTATTTATCTATTCCTGAGAGTTTATCTTATTTTTTATTTGTTTATTTAAATGAAGTCGACCAGTTGCCTGCCCTTCCTTCCATTATCCGTCACCGAGACAAACTGAACAAAGTTCTGAGATCGACTTGTAAAGATAAGGATTCAGGTCTGTCTGCTGTTTACCTTTGCTCCTGCGCGCACTGCCCTTCTCTCCACATTTATGTGTTTGTTTGTCTATCTAATCTTTTGGGTTTTTATTTCTAATGAGGTCGACCAGTTGTCTATTTATTATTTTTTTTACTACGCATCAAGCTGCGCTGCTTGTCTTTGCTCCTGTGTGCTCGCGCACTCTCGCCTTTTCCCACTTATTTTTATTTTTGATTTATTTTTGATTTATTTTGTCAATTAAAAAAAATACGCATCGTGCTGTGCTGCTTGTGTTTGCTTGAGTGCATTCGCGCGCTCTCGCTTTCTCCACTTTACAATTTTTTGTTATTATTTATCTATTCCTGAGAGTTTACCTTAGTTTTTATTTTTTTATTTAAAAGAAGTCGACTAGTTGCCGGCCCTTCCTTCCATTATCCGTCACCGAGACAAACTGAGCAAAGTTCTGAGGTCGACCTTGTAAAGATAAGTATTCAGGTCTGTCTGCTGTTTACCTTTGCTCCTGCGCGCACTGCCCTTCTCTCCACATTTATGTGTTTGTTTGTTTGTCTATCGAATCGTTTGGGTTTTTATTTCTAATGAGGTCGACCAGTTGTCTATTTATTATTTTTTTTACTACGCATCAAGCTGCCGCTGCTTGTCTTTGCTCCTGTGTGCTCGCGCACTCTCTCCTTTTCCACTTGTTTTTATTTTTGATTTATTTTTGATTTATTTTGTCAATTTAAAAAAAATTACGCATCGTGCTGTGCTGTTTGTGTTTGCTTGAGTGCATTCCCGCGCTCTCGCTTTCTCCACTTTACAATTTTTTTGTTATTATTTATCTATTCCTGAGAGTTTATCTTACTTTTTATTTGTTTATTTAAATGAAGTCGACCAGTTGCCTGCACTTCCTTCCATTATCCGTCACCTAGACAAACTGAACAAAGTTCTGAGGTCGACCTTGTAAAGATAAGGATTCAGGTCTGTCTGCTGTTTACCTTTGCTCCTGCGCGCACTGCCCTTCTCTCCACATTTATGTGTTTGTTTGTTTGTCTATCGAATCGTTTGGGTTTTTATTTCTAATGAGGTCGACCAGTTGTCTATTTATTATTTTTTTTGACTACGCATCAAGCTGCGCTGCTTGTCTTTGCTCCTGTGTGCTCGCGCACTCTCGCATTTTCCACTTGTTTTTATTTTTGATTTATTTTTGATTTATTTTGTCAATTTAAAAAAAAATACGCATCGTGCTGTGCTGTTTGTGTTTGCTTGAGTCCATTCGCGCGCTCTCGCTTTCTCCACTTTACAATTTTTTTGTTATTATTTATCTATTCCTGAGAGTTTATCTTATTTTTTTTTGTTTATTTAAATGAAGTCGACCAGTTGCCTGCCCTTCCTTCCATTATCCGTCACCGAGACAAACTGAACAAAGTTCTGAGGTCGACCTTGTAAAGATAAGGATTCAGGTCTGTCTGCTGTTTACCTTTGCTCCTGCGCGCACTGCCCTTCTCTCCACATTTATGTGTTTGTTTGTTTATCTATCTAATCTTTTGGGTTTTTATTTCTAATGAGGTCGACCAGTTGTCTATTTATTATTTTTTTTACTACGCATCAAGCTGCGCTGCTTGTCTTTGCTCCTGTGTGCTCGCGCACTCTCGCCTTTTCCACTTATTTTTATTTTTGATTTATTTTTGATATATTTTGTAAATTTTATAAAAATACGCATCGTGCTGTGCTGTTTGTGTTTGCTTGAGTGCATTCCCGCGCTCTCGCTTTCTCCACTTTACAATTTTTTGTTATTATTTATCTATTCCTGAGAGATTTATCTTATTTTTTTTTGTTTATTTAAATGAAGTCGACCAGTTGCCTGCCCTTCCTTCCATTATCCGTCACCGAGACAAACTGAACAAAGTTCTGAGGTCGACCTTGAAAAGATAAGGATTCAGGTCTGTCTGCTGGTTACCTTTGCTCCTGCGCGCCCTGCCCTTCTCTCCACATTTATGTGTTTGTTTGTTTGTCTATCTAATCTTTTGGGTTTTTATTTCTAATGAGGTCGACCAGTTGTCTATTTATTATTTTTTTTACTACGCATCAAGCTGCGCTGCTTGTCTTTGCTCCTGTGTGCTCGCGCACTCTCGCCTTTTCCACTTATTTTTATTTTTGATTTATTTTTGATTTATTTTGTCAATTTAAAAAAAAATACGCATCGTGCTGTGCTGTTTGTGTTTGCTTGAGTGCATTCGCGCCTCTCTCGCTTTCTCTACTTTACAATTTTTTTGTTATTATTTATCTATTCCTGAGAGTTTATCTTATTTTTATTTGTTTATTTGAATGAAGTCGACCAGTTGCCTGCCCTTCATTCCATTACCCGTCACCGAAACAAACTGAACTAAGTTCTGAGGTGGACCTTGTAAAGATAAGGATTCAGGTCTGTCTGCTGTTCACCTTTGCTCCTGCCCGCACTGCCCTTCTCTCCACATTTATGTGTTTGTTTGTTTGTCTATCTAATCTTTTGGGTTTTTATTTCTAATGAGGTCGACCAGTTGTCTATTTATTATTTTTTTACTACGCATCAAGCTGTGCTACTTGTCTTTGCTCCTGTGTGCTCGCGCACTCTCGCCTTTTCCACTTATTTTTATTTTTGATTTATTTTTGATTTATTTTGTCAATTTTAAAAAAAATACGCATCGTGCTGTGCTGTTTGTGTTTGCTTGAGTGCATTCGCGCGCTCTCCGCTTTCTCCACTTTACAATTTTTTTGTTATTATTTATCTATTCCTGAGAGTTTATCTTATTTTTTATTTGTTTATTTAAATGAAGTCGACCAGTTGCCTACCCTTCCTTCCATTATCCGTCACCGAGACAAACTGAACAAAGTTCTGAGTTCGACCTTGTAAAGATAAGGATTCAGGTCTGTCTGCTGTTTACCTTTGCTCCTGCGCGCACTGCCCATCTCTCCACATTTATGTGTTTGTTTGTTTGTCTATCTAATCTTTTGGGTTTTTATTTCTAATGAGGTCGACCAGTTGTCTATTTATTATTTTTTTTACTACGCATCAAGCTGCGCTGCTTGTCTTTGCTCCTGTGTGCTCGCGCACTCTCGCCTTTTCCACTTACTTTTATTTTTGATTTATTTTTGATTTATTTTGTCAATTTTAAAAAAAATACGCATCATGATGTGCTGTTTGTGTTTGCTTGAGTGCATTCGCGCGCTCTCGCTTTCTCCACTTTACAATTTTTTTGTTATTATTTATCTATTCCTGAGAGTTTATCTTATTATTTTTTGTTTATTTAAATGAAGTCGACCAGTTTCCTGCCCTTCCTTCCATTATCCGTCACCGAGACTAACTGAACAAAGTTCTGAGGTCGACCTTGTAAAGATAAGGATTCAGGTCTGTCTGCTGTTTACCTTTGCTCCTGCACGCAATGCCCTTCTCTCCACATTTATGTGTTTGTTTTTTTGTCTCTCTAATCTTTTGGGTTTTTATTTCTAATGAGGTCGACCAGTTGTCTATTTATTATTTTTTTTACTACACATCAACCTGCGCTGCTTGTCTTTGCTCCTGTGTGCTCGCGCACTCTCGCCTTTTCCACTTATTTTTATTTTTTATTTATTTTGTCAATTTTAAAAAAAAATACGCATCGTGCTGTGCTGTTTGTGTTTGCTTGAGTGCATTCGCGCTCTCTCGCTTTCTCCACTTTACAATTTTTTTTATTATTTATCTATTCCTGAGAGATTATCTTATTTTTTATTTGTTTATTTAAATGAAGTCGACCAGTTGCCTGCCCTTCCTTCCATTATCCGTCACCGAGACAAACTGAACAAAGTTCTGAGGTCGACCTTGTAAAGATAAGGATTCAGGTCTGTCTGCTGGTTACCTTTGCTCCTGCGCGCCCTGCCCTTCTCTCCACATTTATGTGTTTGTTTGTTTGTCTATCTAATCTTTTGGGTTTTTATTTCTAATGAGGTCGACAAGTTGTCTATTTATTATTTTTTTTACTACGTATCAAGCTGCGCTGCTTGTCTTTGCTCCTGTGTGCTCGCGCACTCTCGCCTTTTCCACTTATTTTTATTTTTGATTTATTTTTGATTTATTTTGTCACTTTAAAAAAAATACGCATCGTGCTGTGCTGTTTGTGTTTGCTTGAGTGCATTCGCGCGCTCTCGCTTTCTCCACTTTACAATTTTTTTGTTATTATTTATCTATTCCTGAGAGTTTATCTTATTTTTTATTTGTTTATTTAAATGAAGTCGACCAGTTGCCTGCCCTTCCTTCCATTATCCGTCACCGAGACAAACTGAACAAAGTTCTGAGGTCGACCTTGTAAAGATAAGGATTCAGGTCTGTCTGCTGTTTACCTTTGCTCCTGCACGCCTGCCCTTCTCTCCACATTTATGTGTTTGTTTGTTTGTCTATCTAATCTTTTGGGTTTTTATTTCTAATGAGGTCGACCAGTTGTCTATTTATTATTTTTTTTACTACGTATCAAGCTGCGCTGCTTGTCTTTGCTCCTGTGTGCTCGCGCACTCTCGCCTTTTCCACTTATTTTTATTTTTGATTTATTTTTGATTTATTTTGTCAATTTAAAAAAAATACGCATCGTGCTGTGCTGTTTGTGTTTGCTTGAGTGCATTCGCGCGCTCTCGCTTTCTCCACTTTACAATTTTTTTGTTATTATTTATCTATTCCTGAGAGTTTATCTTATTTTTTATTTGTTTATTTAAATGAAGTCGACCAGTTGCCTGCCCTTCCTTCCATTATCCGTCACCGAGACAAACTGAACAAAGTTCTGAGGTCGACCTTGTAAAGATAAGGATTCAGGTCTGTCTGCTGGTTACCTTTGCTCCTGCGCGCCCTGCCCTTCTCTCCACATTTATGTGTTTGTTTGTTTGTCTATCTAATCTTTTGGGTTTTTATTTCTAATGAGGTCGACCAGTTGTCTATTTATTATTTTTTTTACTACGCATCAAGCTGCGCTGCTTGTCTTTGCTCCTGTGTGCTCGCGCACTCTCGCCTTTTCCACTTATTTTTATTTTTGATTTATTTTGATTTATTTTGTCAATTTAAAAAAATACGCATCGTGCTGTGCTGTTTGTGTTTGCTTGAGTGCATTCGCGCGCTCTCGCTTTCTCCACTTTACAATTTTTTTGTTATTATTTATCTATTCCTGAGAGTTTATCTTATTTTTTATTTGTTTATTTAAATGAAGTCGACCAGTTGCCTACCCTTCCTTCCATTATCCGTCACCGAGACAAACTGAACAAAGTTCTGAGGTCGACCTTGTAAAGATAAGGATTCAGGTCTGTCTGCTGTTTACTTTGCTCCTGCGCGCACTGCCCTTCTCTCCACATTTATGTGTTTGTTTGTTTGTCTATCTAATCTTTTGGGTTTTTATTTCTAATGAGGTCGACCAGTTGTCTATTTATTATTTTTTTTACTACGCATCAAGCTGCGCTGCTTGTCTTTGCTCCTGTGTGCTCGCGCACTCTCGCCTTTTCCACTTATTTTTATTTTTGATTTATTTTTGATTTATTTTGTCAATTTAAAAAAAATACGCATCGTGCTGTGCTGTTTGTGTTTGCTTGAGTGCATTCGCGCGCTCTCGCTTTCTCCACTTTACAATTTTTTTTGTTATTATTTATCTATTCCTGAGAGTTTATCTTATTTTTTATTTGTTTATTTAAATGAAGTCGACCAGTTGCCTGCCCTTCCTTCCATTATCCGTCACCGAGACAAACTGAACAAAGTTCTGAGGTCGACCTTGTAAAGATAAGGATTCAGGTCTGTCTGCTGTTTACCTTTGCTCCTGCGCGCACTGCCCTTCTCTCCACATTTATGTGTTTGTTTGTCTATCTAATCTTTTGGGTTTTTATTTCTAATGAGGTCGACCAGTTGTCTATTTATTATTTTTTTTACTACGCATCAAGCTGCGCTGCTTGTCTTTGCTCCTGTGTGCTCGCGCACTCTCGCCTTTTCCACTTATTTTTATTTTTGATTTATTTTTGATTTATTTTGTCAATTAAAAAAAAATACGCATCGTGCTGTGCTGTTTGTGTTTGCTTGAGTGCATTCGCGCGCTCTCGCTTTCTCCACTTTACAATTTTTTTGTTATTATTTATCTATTCCTGAGAGTTTATCTTATTTTTATTTTTTATTTAAAAGAAGTCGACCAGTTGCCTGCCCTTCCTTCCATTATCCGTCACCGAGACAAACTGAACAAAGTTCTGAGGTCGACCTTGTAAAGATAAGGATTCAGGTCTGTCTGCTGTTTACCTTTGCTCCTGCGCGCACTGCCCTTCTCTCCACATTTATGTGTTTGTTTGTTTGTCTATCTAATCTTTTGGGTTTTTATTTCTAATGAGGTCGACCAGTTGTCTATTTATTATTTTTTTTACTACGCATCAAGCTGCGCTGCTTGTCTTTGCTCCTGTGTGCTCGCGCACTCTCGCCTTTTCCACTTGTTTTTATTTTTGATTTATTTTTGATTTATTTTGTCAATTTAAAAAAAATACGCATCGTGCTGTGCTGTTTGTGTTTGCTTGAGTGCATTCCGCGCTCTCGCTTTCTCCACTTTACAATTTTTTTGTTATTATTTATCTATTCCTGAGAGTTTATCTTATTTTTATTTGTTTATTTAAATGAAGTCGACCAGTTGCCTGCCCTTCCTTCCATTATCCGTCACCGAGACAAACTGAACAAAGTTCTGAGGTCGACCTTGTAAAGATAAGGATTCAGGTCTGTCTGCTGTTACCTTTGCTCCTGCGCGCACTGCCCTTCTCTCCACATTTATGTGTTTGTTTGTTTGTCTATCGAATCTTTTGGGTTTTTATTTCTAATGAGGTCGACCAGTTGTCTATTTATTATTTTTTTACTACGCATCAAGCTGCGCTGCTTGTCTTTGCTCCTGTGTGCTCGCGCACTCTCGCCTTTTCCACTTATTTTTATTTTTGATTTATTTTTGATTTATTTTGTCAATTTAAAAAAAATACGCATCGTGCTGTGCTGTTTGTGTTTGCTTGAGTGCATTCGCGCGCTCTCGCTTTCTCCACTTTACAATTTTTTTGTTATTATTTATCTATTCCTGAGAGTTTATCTTATTTTTTATTTGTTTATTTAAATGAAGTCGACCAGTTGCCTGCCCTTCCTTCCATTATCCGTCACCGAGACAAACTGAACAAAGTTCTGAGGTCGACCTTGTAAAGATAAGGATTCAGGTCTGTCTGCTGTTTACCTTTGCTCCTGCGCGCACTGCCCTTCTCTCCACATTTATGTGTTTGTTTGTTTGTCTATCTAATCTTTTGGGTTTTTATTTCTAATGAGGTCGACCAGTTGTCTATTTATTATTTTTTTTACTACGCATCAAGCTGCGCTGCTTGTCTTTGCTCCTGTGTGCTCGCGCACTCTCGCATTTTCCACTTATTTTTATTTTTGATTTATTTTTGATTTATTTTGTCAATTTAAAAAATACGCATCGTGCTGTGCTGTTTGTGTTTGCTTGAGTGCATTCGCGCTCTCGCTTTCTCCACTTTACAATTTTTTGTTATTATTTATCTATTCCTGAGAGTTTATCTTATTTTTTTTGTTTATTTAAATGAAGTCGACCAGTTGCCTGCCCTTCCTTCCATTATCCGTCACCGAGACAATTGAACAAAGTTCTGAGGTCGACCTTGTAAAGATAAGGATTCAGGTCTGTCTGCTGTTTACCTTTGCTCCTGCGCGCCTGCCCTTCTCTCCACATTTATGTGTTTGTTTGTTTGTCTATCTAATCTTTTGGGTTTTTATTTCTAATGAGGTCGACCAGTTGTCTATTTATTATTTTTTTTACTACGCATCAAGCTGCGCTGCTTGTCTTTGCTCCTGTGTGCTCGCGCACTCTCGCCTTTTCCACTTATTTTTATTTTTGATTTATTTTTGATTTATTTTGTCAATTTAAAAAAAAATACGCATCGTGCTGTGCTGTTTGTGTTTGCTTGAGTGCATTCGCGCTCTCTCGCTTTCTCCACTTTACAATTTTTAGTTATTATTTATCTATTCCTGAGAGTTTATCTTATTTTTTATTTGTTTATTTAAATGAAGTCGACCAGTTGCCTGCCCTTCCTTCCATTATCCGTCACCGAGACAAACTGAACAAAGTTCTGAGGTGGACCTTGTAAAGATAAGGATTCAGGTCTGTCTGCTGTTTACCTTTGCTCCTGCGCGCACTGCCCTTCTCTCCACATTTATGTGTTTGTTTGTTTGTCTATCTAATCTTTTGGGTTTTTATTTCTAATGAGGTCGACCAGTTGTCTATTTATTATTTTTTTTACTACGCATCAAGCTGCGCTGCTTGTCTTTGCTCCTGTGTGCTCGCGCACTCTCGCCTTTTCCACTTATTTTTATTTTTGATTTATTTTTGATTTATTTTGTCAATTTAAAAAAAACGCATCGTGCTGTGCTGTTTGTGTTTGCTTGAGTGCATTCGCGCGCTCTCGCTTTCTCCACTTTACAATTTTTTGTTATTATTTATCTATTCCTGAGAGTTTATCTTATTTTTTATTTGTTTATTTAAATGAAGTCGACCAGTTGCCTGCCCTTCCTTCCATTATCCGTCACCGAGACAAACTGAACAAAGTTCTGAGGTCGACCTTGTAAAGATAAGGATTCAGGTCTGTCTGCTGTTTACCTTTGCTCCTGCGCGCACTGCCCTTCTCTCCACATTTATGTGTTTGTTTGTTTGTCTATCTAATCTTTTGGGTTTTTATTTCTAATGAGGTCGACCAGTTGTCTATTTATTATTTTTTTTACTACGCATCAAGCTGCGCTGCTTGTCTTTGCTCCTGTGTGCTCGCGCACTCTCGCCTTTTCCACTTATTTTTATTTTTGATTTATTTTTGATTTATTTTGTCAATTTAAAAAAAAATACGCATCGTGCTGTGCTGTTTGTGTTTGCTTGAGTGCATTCGCGCGCTCTCGCTTTCTCCACTTTACAATTTTTTTGTTATTATTTATCTATTCCTGAGAGTTTATCTTATTTTTTATTTGTTTATTTAAATGAAGTCGACCAGTTGCCTGCCCTTCCTTCCATTATCCGTCACCGAGACAAACTGAACAAAGTTCTGAGGTCGACCTTGTAAAGATAAGGATTCAGGTCTGTCTGCTGTTTACCTTTGCTCCTGCCGCACTGCCCTTCTCTCCACATTTATGTGTTTGTTTGTTTGTCTATCTAATCTTTTGGGTTTTTATTTCTAATGAGGTCGACCAGTTGTCTATTTATTATTTTTTTACTACGCATCAAGCTGCGCTGCTTGTCTTTGCTCCTGTGTGCTCGCGCACTCTCGCCTTTTCCACTTATTTTTATTTTTGATTTATTTTGTTTAATTTTAAAAAAAAATACGCATCGTGCTGTGCTGTTTGTGTTTGCTTGAGTGCATTCGCGCGCTCTCGCTTTCTCCACTTTACAATTTTTTTGTTATTATTTATCTATTCCTGAGAGTTTATCTTATTTTTTATTTGTTTATTTAAATGAAGTCGACCAGTTGCCTGCCCTTCCTTCCATTATCCGTCACCGAGACAAACTGAACAAAGTTCTGAGGTCGACCTTGTAAAGATAAGGATTCAGGTCTGTCTGCTGTTACCTTTGCTCCTGCGCGCACTGCCCTTCTCTCCACATTTATGTGTTTGTTTGTTTGTCTATCTAATCTTTTGGGTTTTTATTTCTAATGAGGTCGACCAGTTGTCTATTTATTATTTTTTTTACTACGCATCAAGCTGCGCTGCTTGTCTTTGCTCCTGTGTGCTCGCGCCCTCTCGCCTTTTCCACTTATTTTTATTTTTGATTTATTTTTGATTTATTTTGTCAATTTAAAAAAAAATACGCATCGTGCTGTGCTGTTTGTGTTTGCTTGAGTGCATTCGCGCGCTCTCGCTTTCTCCACTTTACAATTTTTTTGTTATTATTTATCTATTCCTGAGAGTTTATCTTATTTTTTATTTGTTTATTTAAATGAAGTCGACCAGTTGCCTGCCCTTCCTTCCATTATCCGTCACCGAGACAAACTGAACAAAGTTCTGAGGTCGACCTTGTAAAGATAAGGATTCAGGTCTGTCTGCTGTTTACCTTTGCTCCTGCGCGCACTGCCCTTCTCTCCACATTTATGTGTTTGTTTGTTTGTCTATCTAATCTTTTGGGTTTTTATTTCTAATGAGGTCGACCAGTTGTCTATTTATTATTTTTTTTACTACGCATCAAGCTGCGCTGCTTGTCTTTGCTCCTGTGTGCTCGCGCACTCTCGCCTTTTCCACTTATTTTTATTTTTGATTTATTTTTGATTTATTTTGTCAAATTTAAAAAAAATACGCATCGTGCTGTGCTGTTTGTGTTTGCTTGAGTGCATTCGCGCGCTCTCGCTTTCTCCACTTTACAATTTTTTGTTATTATTTATCTATTCCTGAGAGTTTATCTTATTTTTTATTTGTTTATTTAAATGAAGTCGACCAGTTGCCTGCCCTTCCTTCCATTATCCGTCACCGAGACAAACTGAACAAAGTTCTGAGGTCGACCTTGTAAAGATAAGGATTCAGGTCTGTCTGCTGGTTACCTTTGCTCCTGCGCGCACTGCCCTTCTCTCCACATTTATGTGTTTGTTTGTTTGTCTATCTAATCTTTTGGGTTTTTATTTCTAATGAGGTCGACCAGTTGTCTATTTATTATTTTTTTTACTACGCATCAAGCTGCGCTGCTTGTCTTTGCTCCTGTGTGCTCGCGCACTCTCGCCTTTTCCACTTATTTTTATTTTTGATTTATTTTTGATTTATTTTGTCAATTTAAAAAAAAATACGCATCGTGCTGTGCTGTTTGTGTTTGCTTGAGTGCATTCGCGCGCTCTCGCTTTCTCCACTTTACAATTTTTTTGTTATTATTTATCTATTCCTGAGAGTTTATCTTATTTTTTTTTTTATTTAAATGAAGTCGACCAGTTGCCTGCCCTTCCTTCCATTATCCGTCACCGAGACAAACTGAACAAAGTTCTGAGGTCGACCTTGTAAAGATAAGGATTCAGGTCTGTCTGCTGTTTACCTTTGCTCCTGCCGCACTGCCCTTCTCTCCACATTTATGTGTTTGTTTGTTTGTCTATCTAATCTTTTGGGTTTTTATTTCTAATGAGGTCGACCAGTTGTCTATTTATTATTTTTTTTACTACGCATCAAGCTGCGCTGCTTGTCTTTGCTCCTGTGTGCTCGCGCACTCTCGCCTTTTCCACTTATTTTTATTTTTGATTTATTTTGTCAATTTAAAAAAAATACGCATCGTGCTGTGCTGTTTGTGTTTGCTTGAGTGCATTCGCGCGCTCTCGCTTTCTCCACTTTACAATTTTTTTTATTATTTATCTATTCCTGAGAGTTTATCTTATTTTTTATTTGTTTATTTAAATGAAGTCGACCAGTTGCCTGCCCTTCCTTCCATTATCCGTCACCGAGACAAACTGAACAAAGTTCTGAGGTCGACCTTGTAAAGATAAGGATTCAGGTCTGTCTGCTGTTTACCTTTGCTCCTGCGCGCACTGCCCTTCTCTCCACATTTATGTGTTTGTTTGTTTGTCTATCTAATCTTTTGGGTTTTTATTTCTAATGAGGTCGACCAGTTGTCTATTTATTATTTTTTTTACTACGCATCAAGCTGCGCTGCTTGTCTTTGCTCCTGTGTGCTCGCGCACTCTCGCCTTTTCCACTTATTTTTATTTTTGATTTATTTTTGATTTATTTTGTCAATTTAAAAAAAATACGCATCGTGCTGTGCTGTTTGTGTTTGCTTGAGTGCATTCGCGCGCTCTCGCTTTCTCCACTTTACAATTTTTTTGTTATTATTTATCTATTCCTGAGAGTTTATCTTATTTTTTATTTGTTTATTTAAATGAAGTCGACCAGTTGCCTGCCCTTCCTTCCATTATCCGTCACCGAGACAAACTGAACAAAGTTCTGAGGTCGACCTTGTAAAGATAAGGATTCAGGTCTGTCTGCTGTTTACCTTTGCTCCTGCACGCACTGCCCTTCTCTCCACATTTATGTGTTTGTTTGTTTGTCTATCTAATCTTTTGGGTTTTTATTTCTAATGAGGTCGACCAGTTGTCTATTTATTATTTTTTTTACTACGCATCAAGCTGCGCTGCTTGTCTTTGCTCCTGTGTGCTCGCGCACTCTCGCCTTTTCCACTTATTTTTATTTTTGTTTATTTTATTTATTTTGTCAATTTAAAAAAAATACGCATCATGCTGTGCTGTTTGTGTTTGCTTGAGTGCATTCGCGCGCTCTCGCTTTCTCCACTTTACAATTTTTTTGTTATTATTTATCTATTCCTGAGAGTTTATCTTATTTTTTATTTGTTTATTTAAATGAAGTCGACCAGTTGCCTGCCCTTCCTTCCATTATCCGTCACCGAGACAAACTGAACAAAGTTCTGAGGTCGACCTTGTAAAGATAAGGATTCAGGTCTGTCTGCTGGTTACCTTTGCTCCTGCGCGCCCTGCCCTTCTCTCCACATTTATGTGTTTGTTTGTTTGTCTATCTAATCTTTTGGGTTTTTATTTCTAATGAGGTCGACCAGTTGTCTATTTATTATTTTTTTTACTACGCATCAAGCTGCGCTGCTTGTCTTTGCTCCTGTGTGCTCGCGCACTCTCGCCTTTTCCACTTATTTTTATTTTTGATTTATTTTTGATTTATTTTGTCAATTTAAAAAAAATACGCATCGTGCTGTGCTGTTTGTGTTTGCTTGAGTGCATTCGCGCGCTCTCGCTTTCTCCACTTTACAATTTTTTTGTTATTATTTATCTATTCCTGAGAGTTTATCTTATTTTTTATTTGTTTATTTAAATGAAGTCGACCAGTTGCCTGCCCTTCCTTCCATTATCCGTCACCGAGACAAACTGAACAAAGTTCTGAGGTCGACCTTGTAAAGATAAGGATTCAGGTCTGTCTGCTGTTTACCTTTGCTCCTGCGCGCACTGCCTTCTCTCCACATTTATGTGTTTGTTTGTTTGTCTATCTAATCTTTTGGGTTTTTATTTCTAATGAGGTCGACCAGTTGTCTATTTATTATTTTTTTTACTACGCATCAAGCTGCGCTGCTTGTCTTTGCTCCTGTGTGCTCGCGCACTCTCGCCTTTTCCACTTATTTTTATTTTTGATTTATTTTTCAATTTTTAAAAAAAATACGCATCGTGCTGTGCTGTTTGTGTTTGCTTGAGTGCATTCGCGCGCTCTCGCTTTCTCCACTTTACAATTTTTTGTTATTATTTATCTATTCCTGAGAGTTTATCTTATTTTTTTTTGTTTTTTAAATGAAGTCGACCAGTTGCCTGCCCTTCCTTCCATTATCCGTCACCGAGACAAACTGAACAAAGTTCTGAGGTCGACCTTGTAAAGATAAGGATTCAGGTCTGTCTGCTGTTTACCTTTGCTCCTGCGCGCACTGCCCTTCTCTCCACATTTATGTGTTTGTTTGTTTGTCTATCTAATCTTTTGGGTTTTTATTTCTAATGAGGTCGACCAGTTGTCTATTTATTATTTTTTTTACTACGCATCAAGCTGCGCTGCTTGTCTTTGCTCCTGTGTGCTCGCGCACTCTCGCCTTTTCCACTTATTTTTATTTTTGATTTATTTTTGATTTATTTTGTCAATTTAAAAAAAAATACGCATCGTGCTGTGCTGTTTGTGTTTGCTTGAGTGCATTCGCGCTCTCTCGCTTTCTCCACTTTACAATTTTTTTGTTATTATTTATCTATTCCTGAGAGTTTATCTTATTTTTTATTTGTTTATTTAAATGAAGTCGACCAGTTGCCTGCCCTTCCTTCCATTACCGTCACCGAGACAAACTGAACAAGTTCTGAGGTCGACCTTGTAAAGATAAGGATTCAGGTCTGTCTGCTGTTACCTTTGCTCCTGCGCGCACTGCCCTTCTCTCCACATTTATGTGTTTGTTTGTTTGTCTATCTAATCTTTTGGGTTTTTATTTCTAATGAGGTCGACCAGTTGTCTATTTATTATTTTTTTTACTACGCATCAAGCTGCGCTGCTTGTCTTTGCTCCTGTGTGCTCGCGCACTCTCGCCTTTTCCACTTATTTTTATTTTTGATTTATTTTTGATTTATTTTGTCAATTTTAAAAAAAATACGCATCGTGCTGTGCTGTTTGTGTTTGCTTGAGTGCATTCGCGCGCTCTCGCTTTCTCCACTTTACAATTTTTTTGTTATTATTTATCTATTCCTGAGAGTTTATCTTATTTTTTATTTGTTTATTTAAATGAAGTCGACCAGTTGCCTGCCCTTCCTTCCATTATCCGTCACCGAGACAAACTGAACAAAGTTCTGAGGTCGACCTTGTAAAGATAAGGATTCAGGTCTGTCTGCTGTTTACCTTTGCTCCTGCGCGCACTGCCCTTCTCTCCACATTTATGTGTTTGTTTGTTTGTCTATCGAATCTTTTGGGTTTTTATTTCTAATGAGGTCGACCAGTTGTCTATTTATTATTTTTTTACTACGCATCAAGCTGCGCTGCTTGTCTTTGCTCCTGTGTGCTCGCGCACTCTCGCCTTTTCCACTTATTTTTATTTTTGATTTATTTTTGATTTATTTTGTCAATTTAAAAAAAATACGCAATGTGCTGTGCTGTTTGTGTTTGCTTGAGTGCATTCGCGCGCTCTCGCTTTCTCCACTTTACAATTTTTTTGTTATTATTTATCTATTCCTGAGAGTTTATCTTATTTTTTTTTGTTTATTTAAATGAAGTCGACCAGTTGCCTGCCCTTCCTTCCATTATCCGTCACCGAGACAACTGAACAAAGTTCTGAGGTCGACCTTGTAAAGATAAGGATTCAGGTCTGTCTGCTGTTTACCTTTGCTCCTGCGCGCACTGCCCTTCTCTCCACATTTATGTGTTTGTTTGTTTGTCTATCTAATCTTTTGGGTTTTTATTTCTAATGAGGTCGACCAGTTGTCTATTTATTATTTTTTTTACTACGCATCAAGCTGCGCTGCTTGTCTTTGCTCCTGTGTGCTCGCGCACTCTCGCCTTTTCCACTTATTTTTATTTTTGATTTATTTTTGATTTATTTTGTCAATTTTAAAAAAAAATACGCATCGTGCTGTGCTGTTTGTGTTTGCTTGAGTGCATTCGCGCCTCTCGCTTTCTCCACTTTACAATTTTGTTATTATTTATCTATTCCTGAGAGTTTATCTTATTTTTATTTGTTTATTTAAATGAAGTCGACCAGTTGCCTGCCCTTCCTTCCATTATCCGTCACCGAGACAAACTGAACAAAGTTCTGAGGTCGACCTTGTAAAGATAAGGATTCAGGTCTGTCTGCTGGTTACCTTTGCTCCTGCGCGCCCTGCCCTTCTCTCCACATTTATGTGTTTGTTTGTTTGTCTATCTAATCTTTTGGGTTTTTATTTCTAATGAGGTCGACCAGTTGTCTATTTATTATTTTTTTTACTACGCATCAAGCTGCGCTGCTTGTCTTTGCTCCTGTGTGCTCGCGCACTCTCGCCTTTTCCACTTATTTTTATTTTTGATTTATTTTTGATTTATTTTGTCAATTTAAAAAAAAATACGCATCGTGCTGTGCTGTTTGTGTTTGCTTGAGTGCATTCGGCGCTCTCGCTTTCTCCACTTTACAATTTTTTTGTTATTATTTATCTATTCCTGAGAGTTTATCTTATTTTTTATTTGTTTATTTAAATGAAGTCGACCAGTTGCCTGCCCTTCCTTCCATTATCCGTCACCGAGACAAACTGAACAAAGTTCTGAGGTCGACCTTGTAAAGATAAGGATTCAGGTCTGTCTGCTGTTTACCTTTGCTCCTGCGCGCACTGCCCTTCTCTCCACATTTATGTGTTTGTTTGTTTGTCTATCTAATCTTTTGGGTTTTTATTTCTAATGAGGTCGACCAGTTGTCTATTTATTATTTTTTTTACTACGCATCAAGCTGCGCTGCTTGTCTTTGCTCCTGTGTGCTCGCGCACTCTCGCCTTTTCCACTTATTTTTATTTTTGATTATTTTTGATTTATTTTGTCAATTTTAAAAAAAATACGCATCGTGCTGTGCTGTTTGTGTTTGCTTGAGTGCATTCGCGCGCTCTCGCTTTCTCCACTTTACAATTTTTTTGTTATTATTTATCTATTCCTGAGAGTTTATCTTATTTTTTATTTGTTTATTTAAATGAAGTCGACCAGTTGCCTGCCCTTCCTTCCATTATCCGTCACCGAGACAAACTGAACAAAGTTCTGAGGTCGACCTTGTAAAGATAAGGATTCAGGTCTGTCTGCTGTTTACCTTTGCTCCTGCGCGCACTGCCCTTCTCTCCACATTTATGTGTTTGTTTGTTTGTCTATCTAATCTTTTGGGTTTTTATTTCTAATGAGGTCGACCAGTTGTCTATTTATTATTTTTTTTACTACGCATCAAGCTGCGCTGCTTGTCTTTGCTCCTGTGTGCTCGCGCACTCTCGCCTTTTCCACTTATTTTTATTTTTGTTTATTTTTGATTTATTTTGTCAATTTAAAAAAAAATACGCATCGTGCTGTGCTGTTTGTGTTTGCTTGAGTGCATTCGCGCGCTCTCGCTTTCTCCACTTTACAATTTTTTTGTTATTATTTATCTATTCCTGAGAGTTTATCTTATTTTTTATTTGTTTATTTAAATGAAGTCGACCAGTTGCCTGCCCTTCCTTCCATTATCCGTCACCGAGACAAACTGAACAAAGTTCTGAGGTCGACCTTGTAAAGATAAGGATTCAGGTCTGTCTGCTGTTTACCTTTGCTCCTGCCGCACTGCCCTTCTCTCCACATTTATGTGTTTGTTTGTTTGTCTATCTAATCTTTTGGGTTTTTATTTCTAATGAGGTCGACCAGTTGTCTATTTATTATTTTTTTACTACGCATCAAGCTGCGCTGCTTGTCTTTGCTCCTGTGTGCTCGCGCACTCTCGCCTTTTCCACTTATTTTTATTTTTGATTTATTTATTTATTTTGTCAATTTATAAAAAATACGCATCGTGCTGTGCTGTTTGTGTTTGCTTGAGTGCATTCGCGCGCTCTCGCTTTCTCCACTTTACAATTTTTTTGTTATTATTTATCTATTCCTGAGAGTTTATCTTATTTTTTATTTGTTTATTTAAATGAAGTCGACCAGTTGCCTGCCCTTCCTTCCATTATCCGTCACCGAGACAAACTGAACAAAGTTCTGAGGTCGACCTTGTAAAGATAAGGATTCAGGTCTGTCTGCTGTTTACCTTTGCTCCTGCGCGCACTGCCCTTCTCTCCACATTTATGTGTTTGTTTGTTTGTCTATCTAATCTTTTGGGTTTTTATTTCTAATGAGGTCGACCAGTTGTCTATTTATTATTTTTTTTACTACGCATCAAGCTGCGCTGCTTGTCTTTGCTCCTGTGTGCTCGCGCACTCTCGCCTTTTCCACTTATTTTTATTTTTGATTTATTTTTGATTTATTTTGTCAATTTAAAAAAAATACGCATCGTGCTGTGCTGTTTGTGTTTGCTTGAGTGCATTCGCGCGCTCTCGCTTTCTCCACTTTACAATTTTTTTGTTATTATTTATCTATTCCTGAGAGTTTATCTTATTTTTTATTTGTTTATTTAAATGAAGTCGACCAGTTGCCTGCCCTTCCTTCCATTATCCGTCACCGAGACAAACTGAACAAAGTTCTGAGGTCGACCTTGTAAAGATAAGGATTCAGGTCTGTCTGCTGTTTACCTTTGCTCCTGCGCGCACTGCCCTTCTCTCCACATTTATGTGTTTGTTTGTCTATCTAATCTTTTGGGTTTTTATTTCTAATGAGGTCGACCAGTTGTCTATTTATTATTTTTTTTACTACGCATCAAGCTGCGCTGCTTGTCTTTGCTCCTGTGTGCTCGCGCACTCTCGCCTTTTCCACTTATTTTTATTTTTGATTTATTTTTGATATATTTTGTAAATTTTATAAAAATACGCATCGTGCTGTGCTGTTTGTGTTTGCTTGAGTGCATTCCCGCGCTCTCGCTTTCTCCACTTTACAATTTTTTGTTATTATTTATCTATTCCTGAGAGTTTATCTTATTTTTTTTTGTTTATTTAAATGAAGTCGACCAGTTGCCTGCCCTTCCTTCCATTATCCGTCACCGAGACAAACTGAACAAAGTTCTGAGGTCGACCTTGAAAAGATAAGGATTCAGGTCTGTCTGCTGGTTACCTTTGCTCCTGCGCGCCCTGCCCTTCTCTCCACATTTATGTGTTTGTTTGTTTGTCTATCTAATCTTTTGGGTTTTTATTTCTAATGAGGTCGACCAGTTGTCTATTTATTATTTTTTTTACTACGCATCAAGCTGCGCTGCTTGTCTTTGCTCCTGTGTGCTCGCGCACTCTCGCCTTTTCCACTTATTTTTATTTTTGATTTATTTTTGATTTATTTTGTCAATTTAATAAAAAAATACGCATCGTGCTGTGCTGTTTGTGTTTGCTTGAGTGCATTCGCGCTCTCTCGCTTTCTCCACTTTACAATTTTTTTGTTATTATTTATCTATTCCTGAGAGTTTATCTTATTTTTATTTGTTTATTTGAATGAAGTCGACCAGTTGCCTGCCCTTCATTCCATTACCCGTCACCGAAACAAACTGAACTAAGTTCTGAGGTGGACCTTGTAAAGATAAGGATTCAGGTCTGTCTGCTGTTCACCTTTGCTCCTGCCCGCACTGCCCTTCTCTCCACATTTATGTGTTTGTTTGTTTGTCTATCTAATCTTTTGGGTTTTTATTTCTAATGAGGTCGACCAGTTGTCTATTTATTATTTTTTTTACTACGCATCAAGCTGTGCTACTTGTCTTTGCTCCTGTGTGCTCGCGCACTCTCGCCTTTTCCACTTATTTTTATTTTTGATTTATTTTTGATTTATTTTGTCAATTTTAAAAAAAATACGCATCGTGCTGTGCTGTTTGTGTTTGCTTGAGTGCATTCGCGCGCTCTCGCTTTCTCCACTTTACAATTTTTTTGTTATTATTTATCTATTCCTGAGAGTTTATCTTATTTTTTATTTGTTTATTTAAATGAAGTCGACCAGTTGCCTACCCTTCCTTCCATTATCCGTCACCGAGACAAACTGAACAAAGTTCTGAGTTCGACCTTGTAAAGATAAGGATTCAGGTCTGTCTGCTGTTTACCTTTGCTCCTGCGCGCACTGCCCATCTCTCCACATTTATGTGTTTGTTTGTTTGTCTATCTAATCTTTTGGGTTTTTATTTCTAATGAGGTCGACCAGTTGTCTATTTATTATTTTTTTTACTACGCATCAAGCTGCGCTGCTTGTCTTTGCTCCTGTGTGCTCGCGCACTCTCGCCTTTTCCACTTACTTTTATTTTTGATTTATTTTTGATTTATTTTGTCAATTTTAAAAAAAATACGCATCATGATGTGCTGTTTGTGTTTGCTTGAGTGCATTCGCGCGCTCTCGCTTTCTCCACTTTACAATTTTTTTGTTATTATTTATCTATTCCTGAGAGTTTATCTTATTATTTTTTGTTTATTTAAATGAAGTCGACCAGTTTCCTGCCCTTCCTTCCATTATCCGTCACCGAGACTAACTGAACAAAGTTCTGAGGTCGACCTTGTAAAGATAAGGATTCAGGTCTGTCTGCTGTTTACCTTTGCTCCTGCACGCAATGCCCTTCTCTCCACATTTATGTGTTTGTTTTTTTGTCTCTCTAATCTTTTGGGTTTTTATTTCTAATGAGGTCGACCAGTTGTCTATTTATTATTTTTTTTACTACACATCAAGCTGCGCTGCTTGTCTTTGCTCCTGTGTGCTCGCGCACTCTCGCCTTTTCCACTTATTTTTATTTTTTATTTATTTTGTCAATTTTAAAAAAAAATACGCATCGTGCTGTGCTGTTTGTGTTTGCTTGAGTGCATTCGCGCTCTCTCGCTTTCTCCACTTTACAATTTTTTTTATTATTTATCTATTCCTGAGAGATTATCTTATTTTTTATTTGTTTATTTAAATGAAGTCGACCAGTTGCCTGCCCTTCCTTCCATTATCCGTCACCGAGACAAACTGAACAAAGTTCTGAGGTCGACCTTGTAAAGATAAGGATTCAGGTCTGTCTGCTGGTTACCTTTGCTCCTGCGCGCCCTGCCCTTCTCTCCACATTTATGTGTTTGTTTGTTTGTCTATCTAATCTTTTGGGTTTTTATTTCTAATGAGGTCGACAAGTTGTCTATTTATTATTTTTTTTACTACGTATCAAGCTGCGCTGCTTGTCTTTGCTCCTGTGTGCTCGCGCACTCTCGCCTTTTCCACTTATTTTTATTTTTGATTTATTTTTGATTTATTTTGTCACTTTAAAAAAAATACGCATCGTGCTGTGCTGTTTGTGTTTGCTTGAGTGCATTCGCGCGCTCTCGCTTTCTCCACTTTACAATTTTTTTGTTATTATTTATCTATTGCTGAGAGTTTATCTTATTTTTTATTTGTTTATTTAAATGAAGTCGACCAGTTGCCTGCCCTTCCTTCCATTATCCGTCACCGAGACAAACTGAACAAAGTTCTGAGGTCGACCTTGTAAAGATAAGGATTCAGGTCTGTCTGCTGGTTACCTTTGCTCCTGCGCGCACTGCCCATCTCTCCACATTTATGTGTTTGTTTGTTTGTCTATCTAATCTTTTGGGTTTTTATTTCTAATGAGGTCGACCAGTTGTCTATTTATTATTTTTTTTACTACGCATCAAGCTGCGCTGCTTGTCTTTGCTCCTGTGTGCTCGCGCACTCTCGCCTTTTCCACTTATTTTTATTTTTGAATTATTTTTGATTTATTTCGTCAATTTTAAAAAAAATACGCATCATGCTGTGCTGTTTGTGTTTGCTTGAGTGCATTCGCGCGCTCTCGCTTTCTCCACTTTACAATTTTTTTGTTATTATTTATCTATTCCTGAGAGTTTATCTTATTATTTTTTTTATTTAAATGAAGTCGACCAGTTGCCTGCCCTTCCTTCCATTATCCGTCACCGAGACAAACTGAACAAAGTTCTGAGGTCGACCTTGTAAAGATAAGGATTCAGGTCTGTCTGCTGTTTACCTTTGCTCCTGCACGCACTGCCCTTCTCTCCACATTTATGTGTTTGTTTGTTTGTCTATCTAATCTTTTGGGTTTTTATTTCTAATGAGGTCGACCAGTTGTCTATTTATTATTTTTTTTACTACGCATCAAGCTGCGCTGCTTGTCTTTGCTCCTGTGTGCTCGCGCACTCTCGCCTTTTCCACTTATTTTTATTTTTGATTTATTTTGTCAATTTAAAAAAAAATACGCATCGTGCTGTGCTGTTTGTGTTTGCTTGAGTGCATTCGCGCTCTCTCGCTTTCTCCACTTTACAATTTTTTTTATTATTTATCTATTCCTGAGAGTTTATCTTATTTTTTATTTGTTTATTTAAATGAAGTCGACCAGTTGCCTGCCCTTCCTTCCATTAGCCGTCACCGAGACAAACTGAACAGAGTTCTGAGGTCGACCTTGTAAAGATAAGGATTCAGGTCTGTCTGCTGGTTACCTTTGCTCCTGCGCGCCCTGCCCTTCTCTCCACATTTATGTGTTTGTTTGTTTGTCTATCTAATCTTTTGGGTTTTTATTTCTAATGAGGTCGACCAGTTGTCTATTTATTATTTTTTTTTCTACGTATCAAGCTGCGCTGCTTGTCTTTGCTCCTGTGTGCTCGCGCACTCTCGCCTTTTCCACTTATTTTTATTTTTGATTTATTTTTTATTTATTTTGTCACTTTAAAAAAAATACGCATCGTGCTGTGCTGTTTGTGTTTGCTTGAGTGCATTCGCGCGCTCTCGCTTTCTCCACTTTACAATTTTTTTGTTATTATTTATCTATTCCTGAGAGTTTATCTTATTTTTTATTTGTTTATTTAAATGAAGTCGACCAGTTGCCTGCCCTTCCTTCCATTATCCGTCACCGAGACAAACTGAACAAAGTTCTGAGGTCGACCTTGTAAAGATAAGGGTTCAGGTCTGTCTGCTGTTTACCTTTGCTCCTGCGCGCACTGCCCTTCTCTCCACATTTATGTGTTTGTTTGTTTGTCTATCTAATCTTTTGGGTTTTTATTTCTAATGAGGTCGACCAGTTGTCTATTTATTATTTTTTTTACTACGCATCAAGCTGCGCTGCTTGTCTTTGCTCCTGTGTGCTCGCGCACTCTCGCCTTTTCCACTTATTTTATTTTTGATTTATTTTTGATTTATTTTGTCAATTTAAAAAAAATACGCAATCATGCTGTGCTGTTTGTGTTTGCTTGAGTGCATTCGCGCGCTCTCGCTTTCTCCACTTTACAATTTTTTTGTTATTATTTATCTATTCCTGAGAGTTTATCTTATTATTTTTTGTTTATTTAAATGAAGTCGACCAGTTTCCTGCCCTTCCTTCCATTATCCGTCACCGAGACTAACTGAACAAAGTTCTGAGGTCGACCTTGTAAAGATAAGGATTCAGGTCTGTCTGCTGTTTACCTTTGCTCCTGCACGCAATGCCCTTCTCTCCACATTTATGTGTTTGTTTTTTTGTCTCTCTAATCTTTTGGGTTTTTATTTCTAATGAGGTCGACCAGTTGTCTATTTATTATTTTTTTTACTACACATCAAGCTGCGCTGCTTGTCTTTGCTCCTGTGTGCTCGCGCACTCTCGCCTTTTCCACTTATTTTTATTTTTTATTTATTTTGTCAATTTTAAAAAAAAATACGCATCGTGCTGTGCTGTTTGTGTTTGCTTGAGTGCATTCGCGCTCTCTCGCTTTCTCCACTTTACAATTTTTTTTATTATTTATCTATTCCTGAGAGATTATCTTATTTTTTATTTGTTTATTTAAATGAAGTCGACCAGTTGCCTGCCCTTCCTTCCATTATCCGTCACCGAGACAAACTGAACAAAGTTCTGAGGTCGACCTTGTAAAAATAAGGATTCAGGTCTGTCTGCTGGTTACCTTTGCTCCTGCGCGCCCTGCCCTTCTCTCCACATTTATGTGTTTGTTTGTTTGTCTATCTAATCTTTTGGGTTTTTATTTCTAATGAGGTCGACAAGTTGTCTATTTATTATTTTTTTTACTACGTATCAAGCTGCGCTGCTTGTCTTTGCTCCTGTGTGCTCGCGCACTCTCGCCTTTTCCACTTATTTTTATTTTTGATTTATTTTTGATTTATTTTGTCACTTTAAAAAAAATACGCATCGTGCTGTGCTGTTTGTGTTTGCTTGAGTGCATTCGCGCGCTCTCGCTTTCTCCACTTTACAATTTTTTTGTTATTATTTATCTATTGCTGAGAGTTTATCTTATTTTTTATTTGTTTATTTAAATGAAGTCGACCAGTTGCCTGCCCTTCCTTCCATTATCCGTCACCGAGACAAACTGAACAAAGTTCTGAGGTCGACCTTGTAAAGATAAGGATTCAGGTCTGTCTGCTGGTTACCTTTGCTCCTGCGCGCACTGCCCATCTCTCCACATTTATGTGTTTGTTTGTTTGTCTATCTAATCTTTTGGGTTTTTATTTCTAATGAGGTCGACCAGTTGTCTATTTATTATTTTTTTTACTACGCATCAAGCTGCGCTGCTTGTCTTTGCTCCTGTGTGCTCGCGCACTCTCGCCTTTTCCACTTATTTTTATTTTTGAATTATTTTTGATTTATTTCGTCAATTTTAAAAAAAATACGCATCATGCTGTGCTGTTTGTGTTTGCTTGAGTGCATTCGCGCGCTCTCGCTTTCTCCACTTTACAATTTTTTTGTTATTATTTATCTATTCCTGAGAGTTTATCTTATTATTTTTTTTATTTAAATGAAGTCGACCAGTTGCCTGCCCTTCCTTCCATTATCCGTCACCGAGACAAACTGAACAAAGTTCTGAGGTCGACCTTGTAAAGATAAGGATTCAGGTCTGTCTGCTGTTTACCTTTGCTCCTGCACGCACTGCCCTTCTCTCCACATTTATGTGTTTGTTTGTTTGTCTATCTAATCTTTTGGGTTTTTATTTCTAATGAGGTCGACCAGTTGTCTATTTATTATTTTTTTTACTACGCATCAAGCTGCGCTGCTTGTCTTTGCTCCTGTGTGCTCGCGCACTCTCGCCTTTTCCACTTATTTTTATTTTTGATTTATTTTGTCAATTTAAAAAAAAATACGCATCGTGCTGTGCTGTTTGTGTTTGCTTGAGTGCATTCGCGCTCTCTCGCTTTCTCCACTTTACAATTTTTTTTATTATTTATCTATTCCTGAGAGTTTATCTTATTTTTTATTTGTTTATTTAAATGAAGTCGACCAGTTGCCTGCCCTTCCTTCCATTAGCCGTCACCGAGACAAACTGAACAGAGTTCTGAGGTCGACCTTGTAAAGATAAGGATTCAGGTCTGTCTGCTGGTTACCTTTGCTCCTGCGCGCCCTGCCCTTCTCTCCACATTTATGTGTTTGTTTGTTTGTCTATCTAATCTTTTGGGTTTTTATTTCTAATGAGGTCGACCAGTTGTCTATTTATTATTTTTTTTTCTACGTATCAAGCTGCGCTGCTTGTCTTTGCTCCTGTGTGCTCGCGCACTCTCGCCTTTTCCACTTATTTTTATTTTTGATTTATTTTTTATTTATTTTGTCACTTTAAAAAAAATACGCATCGTGCTGTGCTGTTTGTGTTTGCTTGAGTGCATTCGCGCGCTCTCGCTTTCTCCACTTTACAATTTTTTTGTTATTATTTATCTATTCCTGAGAGTTTATCTTATTTTTTATTTGTTTATTTAAATGAAGTCGACCAGTTGCCTGCCCTTCCTTCCATTATCCGTCACCGAGACAAACTGAACAAAGTTCTGAGGTCGACCTTGTAAAGATAAGGGTTCAGGTCTGTCTGCTGTTTACCTTTGCTCCTGCACGCACTGCCCTTCTCTCCACATTTATGTGTTTGTTTGTTTGTCTATCTAATCTTTTGGGTTTTTATTTCTAATGAGGTCGACCAGTTGTCTATTTATTATTTTTTTTACTACGCATCAAGCTGCGCTGCTTGTCTTTGCTCCTGTGTGCTCGCGCACTCTCGCCTTTTCCACTTATTTTTATTTTTGATTTATTTTTGATTTATTTTGTCAATTTAAAAAAAATACGCATCGTGCTGTGCTGTTTGTGTTTGCTTGAGTGCATTCGCGCGCTCTCGCTTTCTCCACTTTACAATTTTTTTGTTATTATTTATCTATTCCTGAGAGTTTATCTTATTTTTTTTTGTTTATTTAAATGAAGTCGACCAGTTGCCTGCCCTTCCTTCCATTATCCGTCACCGAGACAAACTGAACAAAGTTCTGAGGTCGACCTTGTAAAGATAAGGATTCAGGTCTGTCTGCTGTTTACCTTTGCTCCTGCGCGCACTGCCCTTCTCTCCACATTTATGTGTTTGTTTGTTTGTCTATCTAATCTTTTGGGTTTTTATTTCTAATGAGGTCGACCAGTTGTCTATTTATTATTTTTTTTACTACGCATCAAGCTGCGCTGCTTGTCTTTGCTCCTGTGTGCTCGCGCACTCTCGCCTTTTCCACTTATTTTTATTTTTGATTTATTTTTGATTTATTTTGTCAATTTTAAAAAAAAATACGCATCGTGCTGTGCTGTTTGTGTTTGCTTGAGTGCATTCGCGCGCTCTCGCTTTCTCCACTTTACAATTTTTTGTTATTATTTATCTATTCCTGAGAGTTTATCTTATTTTTTTTTGTTTATTTAAATGAAGTCGACCAGTTGCCTGCCCTTCCTTCCATTATCCGTCACCGAGACAAACTGAACAAAGTTCTGAGGTCGACCTTGTAAAGATAAGGATTCAGGTCTGTCTGCTGGTTACCTTTGCTCCTGCGCGCCCTGCCCTTCTCTCCACATTTATGTGTTTGTTTGTTTGTCTATCTAATCTTTTGGGTTTTTATTTCTAATGAGGTCGACCAGTTGTCTATTTATTATTTTTTTTACTACGCATCAAGCTGCGCTGCTTGTCTTTGCTCCTGTGTGCTCGCGCACTCTCGCCTTTTCCACTTATTTTTATTTTTGATTTATTTTTGATTTATTTTGTCAATTTAAAAAAAAATACGCATCGTGCTGTGCTGTTTGTGTTTGCTTGAGTGCATTCGCGCTCTCTCGCTTTCTCCACTTTACAATTTTTTTGTTATTATTTATCTATTCCTGAGAGTTTATCTTATTTTTTATTTGTTTATTTAAATGAAGTCGACCAGTTGCCTGCCCTTCCTTCCATTATCCGTCACCGAGACAAACTGAACAAGTTCTGAGGTCGACCTTGTAAAGATAAGGATTCAGGTCTGTCTGCTGGTTACCTTTGCTCCTGCGCGCACTGCCCTTCTCTCCACATTTATGTGTTTGTTTGTTTGTCTATCTAATCTTTTGGGTTTTTATTTCTAATGAGGTCGACCAGTTGTCTATTTATTATTTTTTTTACTACGCATCAAGCTGCGCTGCTTGTCTTTGCTCCTGTGTGCTCGCGCACTCTCGCCTTTTCCACTTATTTTTATTTTTGATTTATTTTTGATTTATTTTGTCAATTTTAAAAAAAATACGCATCGTGCTGTGCTGTTTGTGTTTGCTTGAGTGCATTCGCGCGCTCTCGCTTTCTCCACTTTACAATTTTTTTGTTATTATTTATCTATTCCTGAGAGTTTATCTTATTTTTTATTTGTTTATTTAAATGAAGTCGACCAGTTGCCTGCCCTTCCTTCCATTATCCGTCACCGAGACAAACTGAACAAAGTTCTGAGGTCGACCTTGTAAAGATAAGGATTCAGGTCTGTCTGCTGTTTACCTTTGCTCCTGCGCGCACTGCCCTTCTCTCCACATTTATGTGTTTGTTTGTTTGTCTATCTAATCTTTTGGGTTTTTATTTCTAATGAGGTCGACCAGTTGTCTATTTATTATTTTTTTTACTACGCATCAAGCTGCGCTGCTTGTCTTTGCTCCTGTGTGCTCGCGCACTCTCGCCTTTTCCACTTATTTTATTTTTGATTTATTTTTGATTTATTTTGTCAATTTAAAAAAAATACGCATCATGCTGTGCTGTTTGTGTTTGCTTGAGTGCATTCGCGCGCTCTCGCTTTCTCCACTTTACAATTTTTTTGTTATTATTTATCTATTCCTGAGAGTTTATCTTATTATTTTTTGTTTATTTAAATGAAGTCGACCAGTTTCCTGCCCTTCCTTCCATTATCCGTCACCGAGACTAACTGAACAAAGTTCTGAGGTCGACCTTGTAAAGATAAGGATTCAGGTCTGTCTGCTGTTTACCTTTGCTCCTGCACGCAATGCCCTTCTCTCCACATTTATGTGTTTGTTTTTTTGTCTCTCTAATCTTTTGGGTTTTTATTTCTAATGAGGTCGACCAGTTGTCTATTTATTATTTTTTTTACTACACATCAAGCTGCGCTGCTTGTCTTTGCTCCTGTGTGCTCGCGCACTCTCGCCTTTTCCACTTATTTTTATTTTTTATTTATTTTGTCAATTTTAAAAAAAAATACGCATCGTGCTGTGCTGTTTGTGTTTGCTTGAGTGCATTCGCGCTCTCTCGCTTTCTCCACTTTACAATTTTTTTTATTATTTATCTATTCCTGAGAGATTATCTTATTTTTTATTTGTTTATTTAAATGAAGTCGACCAGTTGCCTGCCCTTCCTTCCATTATCCGTCACCGAGACAAACTGAACAAAGTTCTGAGGTCGACCTTGTAAAGATAAGGATTCAGGTCTGTCTGCTGGTTACCTTTGCTCCTGCGCGCCCTGCCCTTCTCTCCACATTTATGTGTTTGTTTGTTTGTCTATCTAATCTTTTGGGTTTTTATTTCTAATGAGGTCGACAAGTTGTCTATTTATTATTTTTTTTACTACGTATCAAGCTGCGCTGCTTGTCTTTGCTCCTGTGTGCTCGCGCACTCTCGCCTTTTCCACTTATTTTTATTTTTGATTTATTTTTGATTTATTTTGTCACTTTAAAAAAAATACGCATCGTGCTGTGCTGTTTGTGTTTGCTTGAGTGCATTCGCGCGCTCTCGCTTTCTCCACTTTACAATTTTTTTGTTATTATTTATCTATTGCTGAGAGTTTATCTTATTTTTTATTTGTTTATTTAAATGAAGTCGACCAGTTGCCTGCCCTTCCTTCCATTATCCGTCACCGAGACAAACTGAACAAAGTTCTGAGGTCGACCTTGTAAAGATAAGGATTCAGGTCTGTCTGCTGGTTACCTTTGCTCCTGCGCGCACTGCCCATCTCTCCACATTTATGTGTTTGTTTGTTTGTCTATCTAATCTTTTGGGTTTTTATTTCTAATGAGGTCGACCAGTTGTCTATTTATTATTTTTTTTACTACGCATCAAGCTGCGCTGCTTGTCTTTGCTCCTGTGTGCTCGCGCACTCTCGCCTTTTCCACTTATTTTTATTTTTGAATTATTTTTGATTTATTTCGTCAATTTTAAAAAAAATACGCATCATGCTGTGCTGTTTGTGTTTGCTTGAGTGCATTCGCGCGCTCTCGCTTTCTCCACTTTACAATTTTTTTGTTATTATTTATCTATTCCTGAGAGTTTATCTTATTATTTTTTTTATTTAAATGAAGTCGACCAGTTGCCTGCCCTTCCTTCCATTATCCGTCACCGAGACAAACTGAACAAAGTTCTGAGGTCGACCTTGTAAAGATAAGGATTCAGGTCTGTCTGCTGTTTACCTTTGCTCCTGCACGCACTGCCCTTCTCTCCACATTTATGTGTTTGTTTGTTTGTCTATCTAATCTTTTGGGTTTTTATTTCTAATGAGGTCGACCAGTTGTCTATTTATTATTTTTTTTACTACGCATCAAGCTGCGCTGCTTGTCTTTGCTCCTGTGTGCTCGCGCACTCTCGCCTTTTCCACTTATTTTTATTTTTGATTTATTTTGTCAATTTAAAAAAAAATACGCATCGTGCTGTGCTGTTTGTGTTTGCTTGAGTGCATTCGCGCTCTCTCGCTTTCTCCACTTTACAATTTTTTTTATTATTTATCTATTCCTGAGAGTTTATCTTATTTTTTATTTGTTTATTTAAATGAAGTCGACCAGTTGCCTGCCCTTCCTTCCATTAGCCGTCACCGAGACAAACTGAACAGAGTTCTGAGGTCGACCTTGTAAAGATAAGGATTCAGGTCTGTCTGCTGGTTACCTTTGCTCCTGCGCGCCCTGCCCTTCTCTCCACATTTATGTGTTTGTTTGTTTGTCTATCTAATCTTTTGGGTTTTTATTTCTAATGAGGTCGACCAGTTGTCTATTTATTATTTTTTTTTCTACGTATCAAGCTGCGCTGCTTGTCTTTGCTCCTGTGTGCTCGCGCACTCTCGCCTTTTCCACTTATTTTTATTTTTGATTTATTTTTTATTTATTTTGTCACTTTAAAAAAAATACGCATCGTGCTGTGCTGTTTGTGTTTGCTTGAGTGCATTCGCGCGCTCTCGCTTTCTCCACTTTACAATTTTTTTGTTATTATTTATCTATTCCTGAGAGTTTATCTTATTTTTTATTTGTTTATTTAAATGAAGTCGACCAGTTGCCTGCCCTTCCTTCCATTATCCGTCACCGAGACAAACTGAACAAAGTTCTGAGGTCGACCTTGTAAAGATAAGGGTTCAGGTCTGTCTGCTGTTTACCTTTGCTCCTGCACGCACTGCCCTTCTCTCCACATTTATGTGTTTGTTTGTTTGTCTATCTAATCTTTTGGGTTTTTATTTCTAATGAGGTCGACCAGTTGTCTATTTATTATTTTTTTTACTACGCATCAACCTGCGCTGCTTGTCTTTGCTCCTGTGTGCTCGCGCACTCTCGCCTTTTCCACTTATTATTATTTTTGTTTATTTTTGATTTATTTTGTCAATTTAAAAAAAATACGAATCATGCTGTGCTGTTTGTGTTTGCTTGAGTGCATTCGCGCGCTCTTGCTTTCTCCACTTTACAATTTTTTTGTTATTATTTATCTATTCCTGAGAGTTTATCTTATTATTTTTTTGTTTATTTAAATGAAGTCGACCAGTTGCCTGCCCTTCCTTCCATTATCCGTCACCGAGACTAACTGAACAAAGTTCTGAGGTCGACCTTGTAAAGATAAGGATTCAGGTCTGTCTGCTGTTTACCTTTGCTCCTGCACGCAATGCCCTTCTCTCCACATTTATGTGTTTGTTTTTTTGTCTCTCTAATCTTTTGGGTTTTTATTTCTAATGAGGTCGACCAGTTGTCTATTTATTATTTTTTTTACTACACATCAAGCTGCGCTGCTTGTCTTTGCTCCTGTGTGCTCGCGCACTCTCGCCTTTTCCACTTATTTTTATTTTTTATTTATTTTGTCAATTTTAAAAAAAAATACGCATCGTGCTGTGCTGTTTGTGTTTGCTTGAGTGCATTCGCGCTCTCTCGCTTTCTCCACTTTACAATTTTTTTTATTATTTATCTATTCCTGAGAGATTTATCTTATTTTTTATTTGTTTATTTAAATGAAGTCGACCAGTTGCCTGCCCTTCCTTCCATTATCCGTCACCGAGACAAACTGAACAAAGTTCTGAGGTCGACCTTGTAAAAATAAGGATTCAGGTCTGTCTGCTGGTTACCTTTGCTCCTGCGCGCCCTGCCCTTCTCTCCACATTTATGTGTTTGTTTGTTTGTCTATCTAATCTTTTGGGTTTTTATTTCTAATGAGGTCGACAAGTTGTCTATTTATTATTTTTTTTACTACGTATCAAGCTGCGCTGCTTGTCTTTGCTCCTGTGTGCTCGCGCACTCTCGCCTTTTCCACTTATTTTTATTTTTGATTTATTTTTGATTTATTTTGTCACTTTAAAAAAAATACGCATCGTGCTGTGCTGTTTGTGTTTGCTTGAGTGCATTCGCGCGCTCTCGCTTTCTCCACTTTACAATTTTTTTGTTATTATTTATCTATTGCTGAGAGTTTATCTTATTTTTTATTTGTTTATTTAAATGAAGTCGACCAGTTGCCTGCCCTTCCTTCCATTATCCGTCACCGAGACAAACTGAACAAAGTTCTGAGGTCGACCTTGTAAAGATAAGGATTCAGGTCTGTCTGCTGGTTACCTTTGCTCCTGCGCGCACTGCCCATCTCTCCACATTTATGTGTTTGTTTGTTTGTCTATCTAATCTTTTGGGTTTTTATTTCTAATGAGGTCGACCAGTTGTCTATTTATTATTTTTTTTACTACGCATCAAGCTGCGCTGCTTGTCTTTGCTCCTGTGTGCTCGCGCACTCTCGCCTTTTCCACTTATTTTTATTTTTGAATTATTTTTGATTTATTTCGTCAATTTTAAAAAAAATACGCATCATGCTGTGCTGTTTGTGTTTGCTTGAGTGCATTCGCGCGCTCTCGCTTTCTCCACTTTACAATTTTTTTGTTATTATTTATCTATTCCTGAGAGTTTATCTTATTATTTTTTTTATTTAAATGAAGTCGACCAGTTGCCTGCCCTTCCTTCCATTATCCGTCACCGAGACAAACTGAACAAAGTTCTGAGGTCGACCTTGTAAAGATAAGGATTCAGGTCTGTCTGCTGTTTACCTTTGCTCCTGCACGCACTGCCCTTCTCTCCACATTTATGTGTTTGTTTGTTTGTCTATCTAATCTTTTGGGTTTTTATTTCTAATGAGGTCGACCAGTTGTCTATTTATTATTTTTTTTACTACGCATCAAGCTGCGCTGCTTGTCTTTGCTCCTGTGTGCTCGCGCACTCTCGCCTTTTCCACTTATTTTTATTTTTGATTTATTTTGTCAATTTAAAAAAAAATACGCATCGTGCTGTGCTGTTTGTGTTTGCTTGAGTGCATTCGCGCTCTCTCGCTTTCTCCACTTTACAATTTTTTTTATTATTTATCTATTCCTGAGAGTTTATCTTATTTTTTATTTGTTTATTTAAATGAAGTCGACCAGTTGCCTGCCCTTCCTTCCATTAGCCGTCACCGAGACAAACTGAACAGAGTTCTGAGGTCGAACTTGTAAAGATAAGGATTCAGGTCTGTCTGCTGGTTACCTTTGCTCCTGCGCGCCCTGCCCTTCTCTCCACATTTATGTGTTTGTTTGTTTGTCTATCTAATCTTTTGGGTTTTTATTTCTAATGAGGTCGACCAGTTGTCTATTTATTATTTTTTTTTCTACGTATCAAGCTGCGCTGCTTGTCTTTGCTCCTGTGTGCTCGCGCACTCTCGCCTTTTCCACTTATTTTTATTTTTGATTTATTTTTTATTTATTTTGTCACTTTAAAAAAAATACGCATCGTGCTGTGCTGTTTGTGTTTGCTTGAGTGCATTCGCGCGCTCTCGCTTTCTCCACTTTACAATTTTTTTGTTATTATTTATCTATTCCTGAGAGTTTATCTTATTTTTTATTTGTTTATTTAAATGAAGTCGACCAGTTGCCTGCCCTTCCTTCCATTATCCGTCACCGAGACAAACTGAACAAAGTTCTGAGGTCGACCTTGTAAAGATAAGGGTTCAGGTCTGTCTGCTGTTTACCTTTGCTCCTGCACGCACTGCCCTTCTCTCCACATTTATGTGTTTGTTTGTTTGTCTATCTAATCTTTTGGGTTTTTATTTCTAATGAGGTCGACCAGTTGTCTATTTATTATTTTTTTTACTACGCATCAACCTGCGCTGCTTGTCTTTGCTCCTGTGTGCTCGCGCACTCTCGCCTTTTCCACTTATTATTTTTGTTTATTTTTGATTTATTTTGTCAATTTAAAAAATAATACGAATCATGCTGTGCTGTTTGTGTTTGCTTGAGTGCATTCGCGCGCTCTTGCTTTCTCCACTTTACAATTTTTTTGTTATTATTTATCTATTCCTGAGAGTTTATCTTATTATTTTTTGTTTATTTAAATGAAGTCGACCAGTTGCCTGCCCTTCCTTCCATTATCCGTCACCGAGACAAACTGAACAAAGTTCTGAGGTCGACCTTGTAAAGATAAGGATTCAGGTCTGTCTGCTGGTTACCTTTGCTCCTGCGCGCACTGCCCTTCTCTCCACATTTATGTGTTTGTTTGTTTGTCTATCTAATCTTTTGGGTTTTTATTTCTAATGAGGTCGACCAGTTGTCTATTTATTATTTTTTTTACTACGCATCAAGCTGCGCTGCTTGTCTTTGCTCCTGTGTGCTCGCGCACTCTCGCCTTTTCCACTTATTTTTATTTTTGATTTATTTTTGATTTATTTTGTCAATTTTAAAAAAAAATACGCATCGTGCTGTGCTGTTTGTGTTTGCTTGAGTGCATTCGCGCTCTCTCGCTTTCTCCACTTTACAATTTTTTGTTATTATTTATCTATTCCTGAGAGTTTATCTTATTTTTTATTTGTTTATTTAAATGAAGTCGACCAGTTGCCTGCCCTTCCTTCCATTATCCGTCACCGAGACAAACTGAACAAAGTTCTGAGGTCGACCTTGTAAAGATAAGGATTCAGGTCTGTCTGCTGGTTACCTTTGCTCCTGCGCGCCCTGCCCTTCTCTCCACATTTATGTGTTTGTTTGTTTGTCTATCTAATCTTTTGGGTTTTTATTTCTAATGAGGTCGACCAGTTGTCTATTTATTATTTTTTTTACTACGTATCAAGCTGCGCTGCTTGTCTTTGCTCCTGTGTGCTCGCGCACTCTCGCCTTTTCCACTTATTTTTATTTTTGATTTATTTTTGATTTATTTTGTCACTTTAAAAAAAATACGCATCGTGCTGTGCTGTTTGTGTTTGCTTGAGTGCATTCGCGCGCTCTCGCTTTCTCCACTTTACAATTTTTTTGTTATTATTTATCTATTGCTGAGAGTTTATCTTATTTTTTATTTGTTTATTTAAATGAAGTCGACCAGTTGCCTGCCCTTCCTTCCATTATCCGTCACCGAGACAAACTGAACAAAGTTCTGAGGTCGACCTTGTAAAGATAAGGATTCAGGTCTGTCTGCTGGTTACCTTTGCTCCTGCGCGCACTGCCCATCTCTCCACATTTATGTGTTTGTTTGTTTGTCTATCTAATCTTTTGGGTTTTTATTTCTAATGAGGTCGACCAGTTGTCTATTTATTATTTTTTTTACTACGCATCAAGCTGCGCTGCTTGTCTTTGCTCCTGTGTGCTCGCGCACTCTCGCCTTTTCCACTTATTTTTATTTTTGATTTATTTTTCAATTTTTAAAAAAAAATACGCATCGTGCTGTGCTGTTTGTGTTTGCTTGAGTGCATTCGCGCGCTCTCGCTTTCTCCACTTTACAATTTTTTTGTTATTATTTATCTATTCCTGAGAGTTTATCTTATTTTTTATTTGTTTTTTAAATGAAGTCGACCAGTTGCCTGCCCTTCCTTCCATTATCCGTCACCGAGACAAACTGAACAAAGTTCTGAGGTCGACCTTGTAAAGATAAGGATTCAGGTCTGTCTGCTGTTTACCTTTGCTCCTGCGCGCACTGCCCTTCTCTCCACATTTATGTGTTTGTTTGTTTGTCTATCTAATCTTTTGGGTTTTTATTTCTAATGAGGTCGACCAGTTGTCTATTTATTATTTTTTTTACTACGCATCAAGCTGCGCTGCTTGTCTTTGCTCCTGTGTGCTCGCGCACTCTCGCCTTTTCCACTTATTTTTATTTTTGATTTATTTTTGATTAATTTTGTCAATTTAAAAAAAATACGCATCGTGCTGTGCTGTTTGTGTTTGCTTGAGTGCATTCGGCGCTCTCGCTTTCTCCACTTTACAATTTTTTTGTTATTATTTATCTATTCCTGAGAGTTTATCTTATTTTTTATTTGTTTATTTAAATGAAGTCGACCAGTTGCCTGCCCTTCCTTCCATTATCCGTCACCGAGACAAACTGAACAAAGTTCTGAGGTCGACCTTGTAAAGATAAGGATTCAGGTCTGTCTGCTGTTTACCTTTGCTCCTGCGCGCACTGCCCTTCTCTCCACATTTATGTGTTTGTTTGTTTGTCTATCTAATCTTTTGGGTTTTTATTTCTAATGAGGTCGACCAGTTGTCTATTTATTATTTTTTTTACTACGCATCAAGCTGCGCTGCTTGTCTTTGCTCCTGTGTGCTCGCGCACTCTCGCCTTTTCCACTTATTTTTATTTTTGATTTATTTTTGATTTATTTTGTCAATTTAAAAAAAATACGCATCGTGCTGTGCTGTTTGTGTTTGCTTGAGTGCATTCGCGCGCTCTCTCTTTCTCCACTTTACAATTTTTTTGTTATTATTTATCTATTCCTGAGAGTTTATCTTATTTTTTATTTGTTTATTTAAATGAAGTCGACCAGTTGCCTGCCCTTCCTTCCATTATCCGTCACCGAGACAAACTGAACAAAGTTCTGAGGTCGACCTTGTAAAGATAAGGATTCAGGTCTGTCTGCTGTTTACCTTTGCTCCTGCGCGCACTGCCCTTCTCTCCACATTTATGTGTTTGTTTGTTTGTCTATCTAATCTTTTGGGTTTTTATTTCTAATGAGGTCGACCAGTTGTCTATTTATTATTTTTTTTACTACGCATCAAGCTGCGCTGCTTGTCTTTGCTCCTGTGTGCTCGCGCACTCTCGCCTTTTCCACTTATTTTTATTTTTGATTTATTTTGTCAATTTAAAAAAAATACGCATCGTGCTGTGCTGTTTGTGTTTGCTTGAGTGCATTCGCGCGCTCTCGCTTTCTCCACTTTACAATTTTTTTGTTATTATTTATCTATTCCTGAGAGTTTATCTTATTTTTTATTTGTTTATTTAAATGAAGTCGACCAGTTGCCTGCCCTTCCTTCCATTATCCGTCACCGAGACAAACTGAACAAAGTTCTGAGGTCGACCTTGTAAAGATAAGGATTCAGGTCTGTCTGCTGGTTACCTTTGCTCCTGCGCGCACTGCCCTTCTCTCCACATTTATGTGTTTGTTTGTTTGTCTATCTAATCTTTTGGGTTTTTATTTCTAATGAGGTCGACCAGTTGTCTATTTATTATTTTTTTTACTACGCATCAAGCTGCGCTGCTTGTCTTTGCTCCTGTGTGCTCGCGCACTCTCGCCTTTTCCACTTATTTTTATTTTTGATTTATTTTTTCAATTTTTAAAAAAAATACGCATCGTGCTGTGCTGTTTGTGTTTGCTTGAGTGCATTCGCGCGCTCTCGCTTTCTCCACTTTACAATTTTTTTGTTATTATTTATCTATTCCTGAGAGTTTATCTTATTTTTTATTTGTTTATTTAAATGAAGTCGACCAGTTGCCTGCCCTTCCTTCCATTATCCGTCACCGAGACAAACTGAACAAAGTTCTGAGGTCGACCTTGTAAAGATAAGGATTCAGGTCTGTCTGCTGTTTACCTTTGCTCCTGCGCGCACTGCCCTTCTCTCCACATTTATGTGTTTGTTTGTTTGTCTATCTAATCTTTTGGGTTTTTATTTCTAATGAGGTCGACCAGTTGTCTATTTATTATTTTTTTTACTACGCATCAAGCTGCGCTGCTTGTCTTTGCTCCTGTGTGCTCGCGCACTCTCGCCTTTTCCACTTATTTTTATTTTTGATTTATTTTTCAATTTTGTCAAAAAAAAATACGCATCGTGCTGTGCTGTTTGTGTTTGCTTGAGTGCATTCGCGCGCTCTCGCTTTCTCCACTTTACAATTTTTTTGTTATTATTTATCTATTCCTGAGAGTTTATCTTATTTTTTATTTGTTTATTTAAATGAAGTCGACCAGTTGCCTGCCCTTCCTTCCATTATCCGTCACCGAGACAAACTGAACAAAGTTCTGAGGTCGACCTTGTAAAGATAAGGATTCAGGTCTGTCTGCTGGTTACCTTTGCTCCTGCGCGCACTGCCCTTCTCTCCACATTTATGTGTTTGTTTGTTTGTCTATCTAATCTTTTGGGTTTTTATTTCTAATGAGGTCGACCAGTTGTCTATTTATTATTTTTTTTACTACGCATCAAGCTGCGCTGCTTGTCTTTGCTCCTGTGTGCTCGCGCACTCTCGCCTTTTCCACTTATTTTTATTTTTGATTTATTTTTCATTTATTTTGTCAATTTAAAAAAAATACGCATCGTGCTGTGCTGTTTGTGTTTGCTTGAGTGCATTCGCGCGCTCTCGCTTTCTCCACTTTACAATTTTTTTGTTATTATTTATCTATTCCTGAGAGTTTATCTTATTTTTTATTTGTTTATTTAAATGAAGTCGACCAGTTGCCTGCCCTTCCTTCCATTATCCGTCACCGAGACAAACTGAACAAAGTTCTGAGGTCGACCTTGTAAAGATAAGGATTCAGGTCTGTCTGCTGTTTACCTTTGCTCCTGCGCGCACTGCCCTTCTCTCCACATTTATGTGTTTGTTTGTTTGTCTATCTAATCTTTTGGGTTTTTATTTCTAATGAGGTCGACCAGTTGTCTATTTATTATTTTTTTTACTACGCATCAAGCTGCGCTGCTTGTCTTTGCTCCTGTGTGCTCGCGCACTCTCGCCTTTTCCACTTATTTTTATTTTTGATTTATTTTTGATTTATTTTGTCAATTTAAAAAAAATACGCATCGTGCTGTGCTGTTTGTGTTTGCTTGAGTGCATTCGCGCGCTCTCGCTTTCTCCACTTTACAATTTTTTTGTTATTATTTATCTATTCCTGAGAGTTTATCTTATTTTTTATTTGTTTATTTAAATGAAGTCGACCAGTTGCCTGCCCTTCCTTCCATTATCCGTCACCGAGACAAACTGAACAAAGTTCTGAGGTCGACCTTGTAAAGATAAGGATTCAGGTCTGTCTGCTGTTTACCTTTGCTCCTGCGCGCACTGCCCTTCTCTCCACATTTATGTGTTTGTTTGTTTGTCTATCTAATCTTTTGGGTTTTTATTTCTAATGAGGTCGACCAGTTGTCTATTTATTATTTTTTTTACTACGCATCAAGCTGCGCTGCTTGTCTTTGCTCCTGTGTGCTCGCGCACTCTCGCCTTTTCCACTTATTTTTATTTTTGATTTATTTTTGATTTATTTTGTCAATTTAAAAAAAAATACGCATCGTGCTGTGCTGTTTGTGTTTGCTTGAGTGCATTCGCGCGCTCTCGCTTTCTCCACTTTACAATTTTTTTTTATTATTTATCTATTCCTGAGAGTTTATCTTATTTTTTATTTGTTTATTTAAATGAAGTCGACCAGTTGCCTGCCCTTCCTTCCATTATCCGTCACCGAGACAAACTGAACAAAGTTCTGAGGTCGACCTTGTAAAGATAAGGATTCAGGTCTGTCTGCTGTTTACCTTTGCTCCTGCGCGCACTGCCCTTCTCTCCACATTTATGTGTTTGTTTGTTTGTCTATCTAATCTTTTGGGTTTTTATTTCTAATGAGGTCGACCAGTTGTCTATTTATTATTTTTTTTACTACGCATCAAGCTGCGCTGCTTGTCTTTGCTCCTGTGTGCTCGCGCACTCTCGCCTTTTCCACTTATTTTTATTTTTGATTTATTTTTTCAATTTTAAAAAAAATACGCATCGTGCTGTGCTGTTTGTGTTTGCTTGAGTGCATTCGCGCGCTCTCGCTTTCTCCACTTTACAATTTTTTTGTTATTATTTATCTATTCCTGAGAGTTTATCTTATTTTTTATTTGTTTATTTAAATGAAGTCGACCAGTTGCCTGCCCTTCCTTCCATTATCCGTCACCGAGACAAACTGAACAAAGTTCTGAGGTCGACCTTGTAAAGATAAGGATTCAGGTCTGTCTGCTGTTTACCTTTGCTCCTGCGCGCACTGCCCTTCTCTCCACATTTATGTGTTTGTTTGTTTGTCTATCTAATCTTTTGGGTTTTTATTTCTAATGAGGTCGACCAGTTGTCTATTTATTATTTTTTTTACTACGCATCAAGCTGCGCTGCTTGTCTTTGCTCCTGTGTGCTCGCGCACTCTCGCCTTTTCCACTTATTTTTATTTTTGATTTATTTTTTATTTATTTTGTCAATTTTAAAAAAAAATACGCATCGTGCTGTGCTGTTTGTGTTTGCTTGAGTGCATTCGCGCGCTCTCGCTTTCTCCACTTTACAATTTTTTTGTTATTATTTATCTATTCCTGAGAGTTTATCTTATTTTTTATTTGTTTATTTAAATGAAGTCGACCAGTTGCCTGCCCTTCCTTCCATTATCCGTCACCGAGACAAACTGAACAAAGTTCTGAGGTCGACCTTGTAAAGATAAGGATTCAGGTCTGTCTGCTGTTTACCTTTGCTCCTGCGCGCACTGCCCTTCTCTCCACATTTATGTGTTTGTTTGTTTGTCTATCTAATCTTTTGGGTTTTTATTTCTAATGAGGTCGACCAGTTGTCTATTTATTATT